>NC_026737.1:912187-968403 GCF_000210295.1 Trypanosoma brucei gambiense DAL972
CGCGTTTATGCGTATGATTGTGCAAAAACACTGTAGCAATGCAACATGTAAGGTGTTTTTGTGTAAAACACGCATTCTTGCATAACATGCGCAATGTGGCATGTTTGTGTGCAAATTGTGCACTATTGCGTATTTTCACGTCAAATACGCGTTCATGCGTATGATTGTGCAAAAACAGTGTAGCAACGCAACATGTAAAGTGTTTTGGTGTAAAACACGCATTCTTGCATAACATGCACAATGTTGCATGTTTGTGTGCAAATTGTGCACTATTGCGTATTTTCACGTCAAATACGCGTTTATGCGTATGATTGTGCAAAAACAGTGTAGCAACGCAACATGTAAGGTGTTTTTGTGTAAAACACGCATTCTTGCATAACATGCACAATGTTGCATGTTTGTGTGCAAATTGTGCACTATTGCGTATTTTCACGTCAAATACGTGTTTATGCGTATGATTGTGCAAAAACAGTGTAGCAATGCAACATGTAAGGTGTTTTTGTGTAAAACACGCATTCTTGCATAACATGCACAATGTTGCATGTTTGTTCACAAATTGTGCACTATTGCGTATTTTCACGTCAAATACGCGTTCATGCGTATGATTGTGCAAAAACAGTGTAGCAACGCAACATGTAAAGTGTTTTGGTGTAAAACACGCATTCTTGCATAACATGCGCAATGTGGCATGTTTGTGTGCAAATTGTGCACTATTGCGTATTTTCACGTCAAATACGCGTTCATGCGTATGATTGTGCAAAAACAGTGTAGCAACGCAACATGTAAAGTGTTTTGGTGTAAAACACGCATTCTTGCATAACATGCACAATGTTGCATGTTTGTGTGCAAATTGTGCACTATTGCGTTTTTTCACGTCAAATACGCGTTTATGCGTATGATTGTGCAAAAACAGTGTAGCAACGCAACATGTAAAGTGTTTTGGTGTAAAACACGCATTCTTGCATAACATGCACAATGTTGCATGTTTGTGTACAAATTGTGCACTATTGCGTATTTTCACGTCAAATACGCGTTTATGCGTATGATTGTGCAAAAACAGTGTAGCAACGCAACATGTAAAGTGTTTTTGTGTAAAACACGCATTCTTGCATAACATGCACAATGTTGCATGTTTGTGTGCAAATTGTGCACTATTGCGTTTTTTCACGTCAAATACGCGTTTATGCGTATGATTGTGCAAAAACAGTGTAGCAACGCAACATGTAAAGTGTTTTGGTGTAAAACACGCATTCTTGCATAACATGCACAATGTTGCATGTTTGTTCGCAAATTGTGCACTATTGCGTTTTTTCACGTCAAATACGCGTTTATGCGTATGATTGTGCAAAAACAGTGTAGCAACGCAACATGTAAAGTGTTTTGGTGTAAAACACGCATTCTTGCATAACATGCACAATGTGGCATGTTTGTTCACAAATTGTGCACTATTGCGTATTTTCACGTCAAATACGCGTTTATGCGTATGATTGTGCAAAACCAGTGTAGCAACGCAACATGTAAGGTGTTTTGGTGTAAAACACGCATTCTTGCATAACATGCACAATGTTGAGTGTTTGTGTGCAAATTGTGCACTATTGCGTATTTTCACGTCAAATACGTGTTTATGCGTATGATTGTGCAAAAACAGTGTAGCAACGCAACATGTAAAGTGTTTTTGTGTAAAACACGCATTCTTGCATAACATGCACAATGTGGCATGTTTGTTCACAAATTGTGCACTATTGCGTATTTTCACGTCAAATACGCGTTTATGCGTATGATTGTGCAAAAACAGTGTTGCACAATCATACCCATTTGTCTCTGGTTTCAATATGTTTTGTGTTTGTTGATTGTGTCTTTTTTTATTCTTGTTTTTTCTCTAGTTGCACCGTTCTCTTCACCGCTGATAAATGTTGTTTTTTTCTTTATTTTGTATTTTTTGGTTTTTTTTTCTTCTGCTGATGTGAATATTTTTCGTGCATTGTGTTGTCTTTTGGGTGTGCGTTTGTTGAAGGGTGAGGAGGCGATGCTAGATGTTAGACTTGCTGACATGCCGACTTTTCCACTTCTTTGTTTGTTGCTTAGTTTTTTCTGTCTATTCTCTTGTTAATGGGGGTGCTGTATGATTTTGGTTCCTGTTTACCCTGTTTTTCAATAGTCGTAGCTAAAAGTGACGTCAAGCGCTGGTGTCGTTTTGTGGTGAGTTGAAGTTATTCAAGGCGACCGGAGAAGCAGAACTTCTGCAGGATGGCGGTGTCGTTTGGTGTTGGCTATGTTGCCTCCGGGGCCCTGGCGATGCCGGCCAACTCAACGTGGTGCCAGGGTCCAGTACCCCGTATCATCGGGGGAAGCCAAGAGCCAGCAGCGTTCCTTTCATGGGGAACACTGCTGTGCTCCGGCTACGGCATCATACAGCACAGGGATCAGCAGCGTCTTGCTGGGACACCGTTTTTCATTTGTCGGTCCCTGGGCACGTGCCAGCGTGCCATCAGCAGTATCATCCGCGCTAAGATGCTGCTGTCCGGTGATGTGGACCTCCAAAAAAGGATTGCCAATTGTCATCTTTTGGAGAGTCCAGGGTGGGAGGCTTCTCGCCCCATCTGCTGTATTCCGTTCATATGCGGAAATACAACAAAAATTATAGAGGGTGTGTTAGGATGAATGAAAAAGGGAGACTCTGCCACAGTCGCCAGACCGATAGCATCTCAGGGCTCTACGGTGATGGCTGATGGCCGCGCCAGTGGGGGGAAACTCTCACGAAGGCACGAAGAAAATTCTAAAAAAAAAAAATTGCCTCCGGGGCATGGTAGCTTGTTGGGTAAAACAATGTTTTCTTGCGGTAGATGCGCTGTCTTGTAGTTATTGCTTTACATCTTGCATCCTGCTTTTCAATTCAAGACCTGTTTAGCTCGCGAACCGATTGCTTTGTATCACAAATGTGGCTGCGAAGGTGGTGCCGTCGTGACGCCTTTGAATGTTTAGTGTTGAGGCTTGCTGTTGTTGATACTCGCGAAGCCGCCAGTACGGGCCGCGGTTGCATGGGTTCTGATGGATCATACGCTGGACGCGACGCATCACCGCATTTCATTTTTCAAAAGAACGCGCCTACGCCAGAAGATCCGCCGCCATATTCGTCAATGCACTCGTTCGGTGTTTGCCATATCGCACCGCAATTAGTACACCTTTTTTGTCCCTCAGCGTGAAAGAAGGTTGTTAACACCGAGGTCGTGGTCGTTGGGATTGGTTGGGGTGCAAGCGTCGCCAGTGGAAATTACGGTTCCTGCCACCGGTGGAACGGGCCACCCATGAGTTGATTTTGTGCGGCGACCACCAGCAGTGCCAGCCAACGCTGTCGGCCCGCGCATCCATTCTTTGCATTTGGTCGTGAAATGTGTCCCGGTGGGCCCCCGAGTATATTTCCCCAGATCACAACAAACGCTTCGAATAGGCCGCGGTGTCTGCAAACCCCCGGTCGGGCAACTGTGACATGCCAGCGACATTCTTCGCAATTTCGCCGCGCGCCTTCGTTCAATGCCACGCCGCAGCAGGGGAGTACAAACTGTGGTCTAATGCAATTGTTCCTGCCCGGTATTGTCACAGCTGACCACCGCAATTTGTGCAGGGACGGGTCAGTAATGGTAACTGCGCTCGCCTCCGGCATGGTGGAGAACGAAAGCGGGTATATCGAGAGGCTGGGCAGCACCGCCTTGTGAATTAGGAAGGGATTCGGTGCCTTTCGCAGGCCCACCGCCAGTGCAAGGGGTCCTACACAGCGGCCACGTGCAAGTGCGCCGCCGCTTTTGTTGACCCGATGTATCGTTTTTTCGTCCTCACTTGGGCTGAGGGTCTGGCCGGACCTCTGGTTTAAGAATGTCCATTCGCCGATCTAAGCCTCTCCGGGACAGTTTGCGCACACGGGCCTTATCTTCCCGCGGAAGGCCCTGTTGCATTGAAAAGGAAGGCGTTGGAGAAGTTTGGATCAGCGGCTTCCGTCCCGGCACGAAGTTACGGGTGGGGTTGTATAGTGCGCGTGCGATACGTCCTCGATGGTTTGGCTGTCTTTGTGCCGGTCCGCTCCGGTCGCCTCTCGAATACCTTCTGAGACGCACTAATGTCACACATCAGCTCTGCACGTGTCACGTAATTGTAAAAACCGGAAGTGTAAAGCACGCAACGCCTCATCTGGGTGATACGCCGTCGTCCAAACGGTTTCTATTTTCAGCGCCCTGCGGCTTGCTATTCGCTGTGTTTGCGCAGCGCGCCGTCCCAAAACATCTTCGGTACTTTTCCAACCCCAGCCCGAGCCCCACCGTGATGTTACATTGACGATAAGTGTTCAATGTAGCTGAGCAGTTTGCATTTCGTCACCGGCGTGCGGGCGTACATAAGTCACTTTTGCTGCCATTGTATCACAACGCCGGGGCTGCCCTGCGGTGTGCGGTCTTCGGGGTCCCTCTTCGTGTATCGCGCCGATAGCGCCAAATTATCCGCAAAAAAGCCGTCATGTGATAGCGGAAATGCTTCCAAGAGTTGGCTCTGCGAGTCCGAGGCTGAGGGGCACAGTGCGCTCTGATGCAGTTGCTTTATGCCTCTTGCAAGCGTCCGGCTGTTTAACAGTGTTTTGCCAACTTTTGTTCCTTTCATTCTGCTGTAAAATAAAACCATCAGCCGCTTTCCGTGTGACATCCACGGCATTCGCGTAAACTATGAATGCCGCTCCCATGTGCGACGGCGACGGGTGACCAAGGGCCATCTGGAAGCGCTGAAGCAGCCTTAGCGTGGGGCGACCCGGCCGAAATCCCGGTTCTAGTGTGGGCCCCTCCCCCATAGAGTCCCCAATTCCATTACCAACGATGTTCTCGATGGCTTTGCGCGCGCAACTCATCGCTTTCACCGCCTCGTGGACATCCAAACGCTCCACCTTCTTAGGGTGTTTCTGTATGGAAATTATTGATAACTCTCCCGTGCAGCAGGTACGATTCCATTCCATAAACTCACGTCGAATGCCTTAAGGGCGAGGATAAGTAATCTGTTGCCCGGGGCGCGTAGGGATCAACGAAATGTTTCTCCTGCCGGTAGTCGGTTTTGGAGCACCGTCTCATATAGCCGCCAGGAGGTTGAATGGCCCCGACGCGTACACTTTCTTGACGCACCAGTTGCAACGGACCGGAGCCTTGTGCTTTCAGAACGGCACGAAACACCCTTCATTTGCCATGCGGCCTGGAAGCTACCTCTGCATGTCGACCAGTTCCCCCATTCAATGAGCGATGACACCTCGCAATCCCCTTATCGAGTTTAGTAAGTTGAGGCGTTGAGTGTTGTGGTGTGGCTGTGATTCAAGGAACAACCCCTGCGGTTGCAACACGGATGCCGCACCTCAGACATTTCTCCAATTCGTGCGCGTTCCACCAGTTCCAATTCTTCCGTCAGAGTTCGTCGGCTGTCCTGAGAAAATTTCTCCGTGTGGATTTGGTCTATGAATGCAGAGAAGCTGTTGGTGAATGGGCTCACCCCGTACGTTCCACACACTCATATCGAGGAGATGTTGACCATCACTGCTCGGTGAAGTTCTATGACATCCATTGGTGCGCCCCGCACTTCCCTTGAGGGGTGACGCATCAGGTGTGAGCTCCCGATGTTGGCACGCACACTTGGTGATATCGCCAGTTTGTTGTTGGCCCGAAGCTACTTACCGACATGGCGCCGCAGTAAAGTTATTCCCCTAGTATCTGATCGAATCGTGCGGTTCCACACCGCCGCGTGACTGTCACCTTTTGCACCAATGAGTTGTGTGCCCTCGGCCGCAAGCAGCACTCACACGCCGGGTTCTTCAAAGTATGGCGTGGCGGAATGTAGGCGGGGGCGATGATTTGCAGCATGTCGTGTAGTAGGCGGATGGTGCCCTGAGGATGTTCGGCGTGCCCATTCACCTTGCTCACGGTTCTACTGGCAAGTTTTCTATGACGAACACGTGAATACGGCGCTACCTTTTTACAACGGTAAACTGTGCTGTGAGATGTTGGTGGTCGGCAACACCAAAACGATCGACCCCCGCAGCTTCTGTTCTCGTTTTAGTAAAAAGACAGAATATTGCCGAAACAACCATGGGTGTTTTGTAGAGTATCTACCTCTTTACTTGAAGGAGCCCGGCGCAGTTCCATCGCATCCGACGCAACGATGGACCGGGATTCTTCACATCACCAAATCTGGGTGTCCTCATGCGATTGATACTGATAATAATGCTGTGCCGCCAGCTCGGGGGGTTGAGGGGGCTAACGTGTCCCCCAGCGCGACACTACTGCTTCGTGTGCCATCCGATGCTCTGGTTAGGGTGGTAAAGACAGAAGGGGCTTGCCCTTGGTGAGAAATCCAACTCAGTCAGGCCATCTGCCGACACATGCTTCCCCCTTTTTGAATTTATCCGGCAGTTGCAATGTGTCAGAGTATTTTCGTCCATTTTGTACATTCGCCTTCAAGCCTCATGGGGGTGATGCAACTACGTAGGGTGGGACCCATGTCCAGGGTACTTGATTTATGAGGTGCTCCTCAACCACCGATTTTGGAACACCATCCCTCCACAGGACCCAGTTATTCTTGAGTTGGATGGTTGTGCGGGTACAGTTGCTCTCCTATGGCCGCGGGCCGCCCTGCTCCTGTTTGGAGCGCGGCGGTAGTATACAATTGCCCTCTCACTTGCCACTTTCTTAACAGATTTCAGCTACCCTCATTTGACTGCGTTTCGTGTGCTTGCCACACAGTGAAACTTTAGTAATCCTATTCTCCGCCTGAAGTTGCATGTTCTATATATTCTCCCCAGCGGGAGGCGAGGCTGATAAGCACTACGCGGCGATACCAAAGTGCGTCTCTACTCGGATAAATCCTGTGTGAAAGCCTCTCAGCGCTTCCTAGTGACTCCACTTGGGTGATGCCACTTACCCTATGTGCGGTAATATCGTTCTTGGCAACTTTGCTCATTGTCCAACGTGATTCGACCCTCTTCTCAGTGGCCGCAAATCGAGGCTTGAGGGATTTTTTTTTTTTCGCATCGCTCACCCCCTGACCACGCCACGTGAAAGGCACATGGATCCCAAGTGCGGACCCCGAATGGCGAACGCCCCGTTCTTTTTCCCCTTCGGAATCTCCATAAGTTGCTTCTTTCACCACTCGACCACGCTCTCCAGCCCTTGGTGTGGCGTCTCCATCGGTTTCGCCATGTCCAAGATCGTTGCGGTGATGTTCAGATCACAAGGGAATAAACTATCCCCGGGTCACGGGGTTTCATTTACCTCCACACTCTGCCTTCCCACCGTCACGTTTAAAAGAATGAGACTTGGGCAATGATACCGGGGGAAAAAGCGCATCCCGGCACTGCATTATTGGACAAGGCGCTGCTTGTTCTAACCGTTTCAGTTTATTTTATAAACAGCAAAATACTTGTCCCCTGTGTCAGGCATGAGTTTACTTTGAACCGCCGCAGCACGCGGGGGAAGCGTCGCAGTCCAAAAAATCACTAACACATTACTCATAAATAAGCACTACAGCGCCGCGCTTCTCCTTCCCCAGGACCAATCATATTCATCGCCTATCTAGTGGAGCTGATGCCGAATACTTGTGGTCGGAAGCCGAGCTGCTGCTCCATAGAGCCTTTAAAGATCCTTATTGCGGGTTCTTCAACGAGTTCGTACACAGTGCTAGTTAATATCGCCGACTGAGGCGAAACAATGCCCCCAGCCGATTCGTTTTATCCAATGGATGGTGCGATGATCATCTCCCCCGCTACTCAGGAGGCTTGTTTAATCTCCGGAAACGATCGTAGAGGTAAAGGAATATGCCCTGCTAATTCCACCCATCTTCCCTGCCTTCTCAGAATAAATCTCGCCTTTCCCAATCGCAGTTCGTCCTGACGATTCCTGTCGCTTTTATCAACTTAGTGTGTTTAAACAATTCAAACACGCCGCCCTTGGTCATGGAAGTACTCACTGGAGGGACTTCCAGATCCCCCCTGGCACGCTTCGCATACATACCAGCTTGCGTCTCCTGTTACCTCTTCGTCAATGGATGTCCGCATACTGTTGGCACCGGGGGCGGGGTGACGGACGCGACGAAATCCCTAACTTAACCAGTCTCCATTCTTCGTTTTTGGTAGATGATGGTTTTGAGGCACTTTGTTGCCGTGCTGGTGCGGTAGTGTCGGTCACCGTCACCTTTCTTGGGTGAACGCGGGGCAGCCCTTTCGCCAAAAGTGTGCGTGAGTGTGGGTTGTTTGTGGTGCCATGTGGTAGATTACGTATGCGATAACTCCCTTGATCTAGCTGGCTCCTGTGATCACTTTTACCCCTTTATCCTCTTAGGGGGTATCAACTGCGCACCGCTTTCGGGAGATTAGCCATATGCCCCCTTCCCTCAAGTGCAAGAGCGAATGTGGCCTTCAGCACACAATTCCTTCTGCATCACTCCCTGCCTCTGCATCGAAGGTGACCCAACGCTGATTACCATCAAGGGCCATCACCTCTTTCCGGGATGCGACCTCATATTTTTTAAATCAGGCAACTTCTGTGGGGGACGGCCGAACCATAAACTAATCTTCGTCAGATTGGGGACACGTTACCGGCAACAGTAAAACCTCGGTCCACGGACCAACCAACTGTAAATTCCCCATCCTTGGCATCTGGAACGCAGGACCCCTGTTCAGAGTGGTGGGAATTTGCATCCGCTCAAATCGCTAACGTTTTTTAGATTCTAGCTCGGTTGGTCAAACATTCCATGCTTACATGGGGATTTCTGGGGAAATGTACCGAGTTCGCAGCAAGGCACTCGCCATTTCCAAGCGGCATCATAGCAGACACCACTTGCCAGGTTCCATTTTTTTTGACCCTCAACCGCGTCTGTCCCGCTCCGAACGGGTATAGAGATGACGCCGTCCTTTACTTTAGAGCTGGACAACACTGCGTGTTTGTAGCGGTAGAAAGCGCGTACCACATTTACTCCAGCCTTCGTGTATACCCTTGAGGGAAGCAAAAGACCACCGTAAGCAGGTGAATAATATGGAAAAGAGACAATCTCTCTCCGGCTTAGGCACTTCCTGCACCCCTTCGAGTTTTGCAGAGAATGAGAACTTGGTTATGCTTAACCTTCCTATTAAGGGGTCGCTACGATCCCACCGATGCAGAGCGTAACAGTATGCTTGCGCCGAAGCGACGTGCGCTCAGAGGTTATACTTCACCAGTAGTTCTCTGTTAGTTCTGCACACGGCTTCTGGTCGCTGTGCTCTAATCGCCAACACCACTTCGACGACACAAAGACACTAACTTTTGGGGGGTTCCTTTTGCACGGGAGGTAGGACCCTAGTACTACGATGAAGTACCCAGCATGATGAGGGGTACATGCCGTAAGGTACGCAAGCTTTTCGTCTTGGATGACAATGTTCCCACCATAGTGAGGAATAGAGAAAAATAGCGGTCGATTTTCTTAACACATCCAATTCGCTGCACATCAGCCCGTATCGGCACTCCCAGAGTAATATAAGACCACTAAGAATACTGAGATCATCGCACAACCCCATGGTACTGACGTTCCTTCGGCTTAGAGACATCAGAACATTCGCAAACAATTTACTCACAAACATTGGTGATGCACTATTCAGACTGACGTTGAGTAACAACGGTATGTCCATACCGGTGCTTATGAAATCAAAGCTGATATGCCGTTCCCGTAACAAAATCTGTAGCATGATCTATATTTCCCTTAAAAATCCTTCTACTCCCTGTCGTCTTAACCACTCGCTCAACTGTGCAATGATGTGGAAAAGATAATAGGATCAGCTTTCATTACTTTATTCACTCTTCGCAGTTTCCGTCTGGTATGCCCTCCACATTGAAGACAGAACACTGCCTTCGTCAACAATAGTCAGGAGCGATCTTTTACTCAGTAACAGCGAGGATGCGAGTACACAAGACAATGCAGCCTTAATGTTAGGCCGCATGCGGCTTTCATTACTTCAAACAAGTTAAGCACCTTTGAACCAACTGCACGGTCCTTGTTGCGGCTTAAAACATTCTAACACCGCAGATGTCTAGGTTACCCGAAGGAGCCACTCGTGTACCTCACCTTCATAACATATTATCACATGAAAGAGCTACCTTATTTCACCGGAAAAAAGACAACGAAGAGTGGTAGACTGGCTGACGTAGCTACGCTAACAACATTTCCCCCCTCGTGACTAGACTGAAAGAAGCTCAGCAACACCGAGGCAGTGCGTATTCGATACCAGTGTAGCACCTACTGAACAAATGGTTCATTGCACGCAGTTTATTTTGCATACCAACAGCATTGAGGCCACGCAAGTGTCTATATTAAATTGGCTAAAAGAAGAGTTATGGAGAATATGTATTTCTGTCCCTCACCATTGTGCAGAGAAAGGGATGTGATGACAAGAAAAAAAAAACGAATGCTATTATGACAAGGATGCATCCCCACCACATGCCGTGTGCTTTGTGGGATTCAATGACATCTGCTGTTTATACCGAATAAAACACAGGAAAACTTTTGCGTCACCCACCCGCTCTGACGCGCTACACAGAACACGATTTGGCGTGGTGACAAGTAATCATACCCTGCCTTTGAGTTTTCGCAGTGACTTTAAACGGGTATTTTAAACACCCGAATCAGAGCGAAACAACCACGATGAACGTACCCTACAGTCGGAACACTTTTCTGTTATTATTTTCTCACAATAAAACAAAACAACAAAACAACACACACACGAGTGTCCGAAAAATACAACGGATGACGGTTCCATGCTTGATCTTCCGCGTTTTCGTACGGATTGCTTGCAGGCTCAAGTGCCCCCCCTTTTTACTAATTCATCCGTGTGGCTCTGTTGCCTAAATACCGGCGTTGTAACTCATAAACGCGGTGTTTTAACTACAAATGACGGTGCGCAAGAGCACAACAAAAAGCTAGTGGCATATTCCCCATATCCCTGACAGCGGTACTGAAGCCACGGAGTTATCACCAAATAGTTAACTTCACAATCCCTTTGTTCCTTCGTAACATCCTCGCTTCGTGTTGCAAGAAGGGAGTGTAATTGCCTGCCTGTTTTCAATGCCCAGTGCAGTTGGTGGCACCAAAAAGGCCATCCTTAGGTAAACGTCCAGGTCCCCAGATATTAATCGGCAAGGAACTCTCCCGAAACTGGGTTATAACAAACGTAAGTGTTTTCGTCTGAAAATTACTCTCCTGTTTGTGAGGTTGGATAGCCACGCAAAGTTCATGTGGTAAAAATGCTTATTTCCAGTGCAGATGATTGTGCACATTCTGTCTTCTATCACGGCAAAAACTTGTCCTCTGAAGTATCAGAAAAAATTAACCGAGCACGAGTTGGTTAAAACGAGCATGCATATGGTCATTACTTACAGCAATCGTACTTGGCTTGAGGAAAAAAAAAAATAAAAAGAATAGCGGCACCTTGGAGCGCAAGGCGCCTCGAAGCGATCATTGTGTTAGAGTGCTGACGGCGACCTCAACCACCACAGTATGTTATCAGGCGATGGTGCTTTGCTTAGGTAGGGATGTCAAATCTCTACCACGCACTACACCAGCTTTTCGGCACGGTAGAAAGTTGGCGAGCGCCAACTAACAGTCAAATACACGACAAGCCGGTTATCAGATGGGACGTTCTCTTCGGAGTCGTCTAGGAGCATGTGCATTTCTCTGCACCGGCAGCTGTACACAAATGTTAAAAGCGAAAAGTTAGCATTGAACAACTGGATATATCTAGGAGCTTGGGCGAAATATGGAGACCATGTCATCAGAACAACACTTCTGCGCTGGCTTCAATCCTGTCACGCAAAGCAATGTAAGCCTTACTTCCTTTTGACAGATCACATAACTTCAATGATGACGCAGACTCCTCTGCTGCTGCATGTTCCAACAATATGCTACAGACTATAATTTCTGCATGAACTGCAGTGACGCCGTAATGATATAGCATGGCATATTCTAACACTCATTCTTGCATGATCTCTCGTACTTCCGACAACATCAGGCAAGTTTTGAGCATTCGTCGTCAACAAAAATTCGTGTTTGTTTCTACTAGGACTACCGCCGGCGTTCGTGGAGGTGTCATTCATCCGCTTCACACCAGCACAAGTGCTTCGTACCGTCGCGGACACGGCAATACCTGAAACAGGTTCGCTCGCGGTCTCCCCACCTCCACTTCCTCGTGGATTATTCTTTCTGCCTGCCCACTGGGGCGCAGTCGAACTAAGGAGACGGGCATATCCATGTGCACTCCGACTGCCCCGCGATACAACTGCCCCAACAGCCAAGGGACCACACAACACGGGAGACGGTGCTCGGCATCACTTTCCCAGTCCCCCTTTCCTTTTCCAATGCCGCCGCTGCGGTCAGCCGACTAAACTTCCGTGGGGGATCGTCGGCACGTTGAGTGCCTACGGGCGCGCACCACTGCCCCCGCGTGTCTACATCTGCGCAAGCTAACCCCGAGGCAAGAGGCGCGACCCCACAACACCCGGGGGCGTGCAACTGCTTCCCGCCCCACTTCGGACCCGATTGACAAAGCGTCACCGCAGTTGAAGAACATCAGGCCTCCACCGGGGCCGATCGAAACCTTTCAGCGTCCCTTAAGTCCGTAACGTCCCACCGTGCGAACGGGTGGCCCCTACCCAGTAGCTGATCTGCAGGCGCAAACCAGCGCAGAGGGAAGGGGGTTTGACACTCCTGTGATACCTCATGCGGTCGAGGGCCAGCGCAAGCATGATGGTAGCGGCGGGGTGGAGCTCCGCGAACGTATTTTCTTTATAACTCATCCTCAGCCGATGCGAAGCAGCATTTGTACTGTGGCACGCGATCTTCCAGAGCCATTTATCAATATAACAGATGAGAGAGCGACTCTCGGTTTCTCATCCATATTACCGGGGAGCTGGTCCTTAATACCACAGCGAAATGCCCAGAGCAAGGGGAAAAGGAGGTGAGCGTTGTGAACCGGCCTGTCCTTGCGGGTGCCAGCGGGCTTTGGGTTTTCAGGGTGGAACGATCAAAGCGGCGGTGGGAGAGTGGAAGCGGATGGGAATACGCTGAAGTACTGTGGCAGCGCCGCGTGCGACCGGTTGCTATGCGGGAACCTCCGTGGGTGGTGTTGGGTTCTGACTGTAAGTCGCGTGCCCGTGGTTGGGGTGCGAGCGTTTTCAAAGAGGCTCTTTATGACGAAAAATGAGTGGGCGTTCGCTGTCGTCTCCCCCGTCGACCGCCGCGAAGGTATTTGCTTTGTTCTATTTCATTTGCGCGATGCTTTGTGCTACAACCAGATTGAAAATATAGCACCTCCTTGAAAACCCAGAGGAAAATTTCTATTTTCATTTAGAGATAAAGTTCAGGAGACAGGAATATTTTGTGATGTTCCGCGGTGTGGGCAGACATATTGCTACAGAACGCGCGATACCATTGGTTGGGAGGTGAGCGTTGGAAAAGGACATGAAGCGAAGTGGGAGATGGGAGGTATGTGTGTGTGTGTGTGTGTGTGTGTTGGGCGGTGGACCGGGGTGCGGTCCGATACAAGCGGTGGGCCGCCGGAGGCAGCGACGAGACATGTGCAAGTAAGTGGCACAACCCGAAAAAAAAAAAATTGGAGTTTGGTTAGGAGCTGACCCGCCTATGTGGCAAATCTGGACTTATATTTGCCTCTGTAGACTGTATGTTTCTGAATTTTGGTGATGCTGGACACCCACCCACCCACTCACCCCCCCAAACACACGTACGTGTACATTTGTATGTGCATGTGCTGCTGGCCATCTTGTGTGGTGCTGTTTCCAGCTATCAGTTGTCCTACTGTGCGATGGCAGCGGATGACAGATGTGAGTGGCTTGGGGGGGGGGGGGCGATATATTGCACATGAGTGCATGGTATAATGTGTATGTGCGCGGTGGCGACGGAGATGGGTTTACCTCTTGGTGGATGGAGAAGGGCTGCTACTAGTGAGACCAACCAAACTATGCACACTTTTGGCAACGCTTTCCCCACCACGCCCCCGGCGAGAAGGCTTTGTGAACATAATACAATGTCGTTACGCGTTTGATAAAGCGCTTAACGCTAAACGTCCCGTGCGTGTGTTTGTGGCTGTGCTTTCCTTCAGATTGCTGTAAGTAAAGCGCATATGTGAAAACTCACCTTTAGAGTTTCATTGGGAGTGTTATGCAGTTTCGTACTGGTGTCCAGGGGTGTCCACTGCAAAGGTAGTTTGTGACTTCAGTTTCATTCGTTGAATTTGCATTTCTAATTAATTGGCCCCCTTCGTGTTGGGGGACGCATTATTGTGGGGTTGAAGAGTGTTTCTCATGGTGTTGTCGCAAAGCGGTCGACACCATGCTCTGTCACACGTGTAGGGCGGTTGTATGCGCGGGGACGTTGAGTTTTTTTTTTTTCGGAAGAAACACAGAGGGTGGGCGGAGGTGCCAACGGGCGTCTTCCGATTTCACACAAACATGTTATTCATGCCTACCATAAGGCTGATAGGTGGTTCAACGTGGAAGAGTTTTGTGAGACATTTATGTTTTTACAGTGGCTGCACGATGCTCTCATGGATTCGTGGACGTACAGGAAGTGTGGTACAAGTCACATTGATACTGGAAGCTGTTGTAAGGTCAACATGCACGCTTTCAGTAAGCGTCTAACCGGCGGTGGGACAACTGATTTGTGGATGGCCACTAGCGGAGGCAGCAGATGAAATTGTATGACACATTATTTTCAGAGACTATGGGTTTCTTCACTTCATGTTTGTCAATGGCCATTATATTTGTGAAGGTGGTGTCTTCAGCCGCGCGTCGGCGCATTCCTCATCCGGCGTACTTGTTTGGCAAATGTTCGCGGTAAAGGACTCGAAATCATATGGCAAGATGGTCATCATGAATGCTCTTGAGAGCACTGAGTCCGTAGTCAGTTTGTGGTTGACCAGGCTTAGGCCACGTGGGAATATCAATGCGCGATTCAAAGAACAAAACAGGAATGTGAGCTTCACCTCAACCGCCCTGTGCTTACACGAAAAGATTACTAACGTTAATTATTTATTAGACTAACCGCGATAGCGCTGCCGCTTACGTCCGGAAGGATATGGGACAAACTATGAAAACTGCTCTGCACAAGTCAGCTGAATTGTCCAAATTGTAGCAGAATTAAACCAAGCTAAATTGCGGACAAAGCTTCCTCGCCGTAACGATGACCGTGGAGATACTTTCCCTTTTTCCTTTACGCTAGTCACTCAATTGTCCAACTTCCGTGCAATATCGCGGCGACAGGCACGGCGTAGACACTCTACGGGCTAAGTTACTAATTCAATAGATATCAGAGATTTCCTGAAACGCGTGAGCAAGGCATTCCGTAGTGGTTGTATAAGTGTAGAGCAAGGTGGAGGAGGAGAATAATTGTGTACAGTTGGGAGGAGCTGTGTCAGGAAATTAGATCACGGCACAAAGGGTGGAGGTGACCTGATAGAGGCGGTGTTTTTTTTTCTTCTTTTTAACTGTGTTGAACTCGCCGAACCCATTTCTACATACATCAGGGGCAGTTACCATGATGCTCCTTACCCTTTCTCATTTTCAGGTTGAAATGATGACCAGTACAGGCACTGTGTCTTAATGTGGCGGCAGCTATCGGTATGCATAATGCGGCAGTTCAAGTCGAACCCCTAAGTTGGTCAGGTGAGAGGAAGAGAGCATGCCATACGTCGGGGGAGTGTTCGGTGGAGACCCATCGATATATGAAAATGTTCGTTGTGTTTAATGCTGGCACTGCCGGTGTACGCTCTAGTTCCGCGAAGGTAAGTCTGCATGTCCCTATTCGATGAACCGAGGTGGCCCACATCTTTTGCGGCCCACAAGCACTCCTTCTGACACATTTTTGCATCCACTGCACATTGCATGTTCACGGTTTTATTATTGCCCTAAGGACTTTGTGGCTGCTGGCGACGTTTGAGGCGAATATGGGGTGTTGTTGCCCTATGCGGCGTGTTCATTTTGACTTATGCCCACAACGACATTGATGTGGTGGCTACAAGCTCACATGTCTCTTCGTGCCTAGAGTTTCAAAAAAAAAAAGAAACATGGCTATACTGTTGTTAGTATCATTTGTTAGTAGAAATATCCCTTATGTTTTTTTGTGACCAGAAAAAGCTTCGCAATAATGTCTAATATAGTATTCCTTGTACCGCTGTTTTGCATAGGGGTTGTTTTCATCAACTTTCTCCCTTTGTAGAGGTCTTAAAAGATTGTGAGGCAACATGTAAGCGCACACAGACAACCAGCCAGCCGTGAGGGGGATTCTGAGGGAGGTGGTGTTGTATTTTTGTCTATAGGATGCGGAGGAGTGCACTTACCAGAGCGAGATGCCACTGAATGGTACAAAGTTTCTGGTGATTCTTGTTTCAACGCTACCAAAAGCGACACTGTATATTCCCTAGCGTTCAAACTCTACACGCTAGCGGTGGAGGCGTTCCGTGTTGAATGCCTTGAAGAATCACCTGGTAGAGGTGTGAATTACACCAATGCGGCGAGGCACTCGACGAAAAGGACAATATATGGCGGTACCGAATACATGTATTTCGATGAACATAGGTGTGCATACAAAGTTTAATCGCGCCGTTGCTTGGGGAGCATCGAGATTTCGTCATTGCCTATCGTTCACTTTCTTTTTTTAAATGAGGATATACACTGTAGAATATACGAATGCTCTGTCAGCACGGGGTGACCGCTAGAGGGACTGCGCATTAAAGGTCATCACATAACTCTACAAAAAGCCGCTTCACTGACTGAGTTATCGCTAACAAAGCTTTGCATGTCCTGTGTGTGTGTGAGTCGCTAATGCAAAACTGCAGAGGTCGCTTGGTGTCATGACAATTTCGCTGTGGTATTAAGGACCAGCTCCCCGGTAATATGGATGAGAAACCGAGAGTCACTCTCTCATCTGTTATATTGATAAATGGCTCTGGAAGATCGCGTGCCACAGTACAAATGCTGCTTCGCATCGGCTGAGGATGAGTTATAAAGAAAATACGTTCGCGGAGCTCCACCCCGCCGCTACCATCATGCTTGGGTTTATGTTTGGATGCTTTGGAGGGTGACAGTAAGGTACTGCGCATGTACGCTAGGGGAAGACCTGTTTGCGGTTGAAGGGTATGTGTGTCTTGGCGCAGTTGTGTCTCGAATCCTTTGACAATTTTCCCAGCGCATAAACATTTTATTAGGGTCTCTGGATCTGGGATGTCTCTGAGGTACTACTGTACCTGTCGATGTCACGAGGTAGACGTTTCAAACTTGGGTTGCTCCAATGTGCAACATCAGATCTAGTTTCTTATGCGCACTTTCCCCATTTCTTCTCAGCACAATTATTCTTCCTGCTATTTCTGTAGGCAACAAACTTGAGCAGCTGGGGGGCCCTATCATGTTTTCTTTCACGCCTCGGGTTGGGCTTAGCTTTGACATTTCTGGCAGACGGGGAGCAGATAACTCTGGTTTGTGCCGCCCTCACCGTCCACGCGTAGCCACCGTAGTGATGTTACTACTCTTCATGGCTCCCCCAGCTTTATCAGAAGATGTCATGACGGTTAGGGTCTACTCTTTGCTATATAATCCTCTTATACCGGACAACCTATGCGATGCAATCAATGCAGGACTCAACGCTTCTCTGGCATCCCGCAAATGGACTGTTGCACCCGATGTCAAGGTAGAGCTCATTCCCCCTACGTCTTACAAGATCAAGCCTGTTGAGGTCCTTCAAGTCGCCTTAGAGCGACACAAAGGCGAGTTCTTTGTCGTTCTTGGGCCAGTTGGCGACGGTCAGGCGCTTGCCTCCCTTCCATTGCTGGAGCGAGAGAATTTGGTCGGTTTTGCTCCATCCACCGGGTCCAACGCTATGCGTGGATGGAATTCCCACGTATATTTCCTCACTGCTTCGCCCAATGCGGAATTGCTCACCCTCGTTCGCTATGCTGTCAGCCAACTGCGCCTGCTTCGGATTGGATTTATGTATCTTCGGGGCATTTCCTTTGGTGATACTGAGTATAAGATGACCACGTCACTAATGTCCAGCGTGGGCCGTGAGCTATGTGGTGTGTTTACTGTGGACGGCTTAATGAGAGGACGGGTCAACGATGATGACTTTAATACCGCCTGGGAGCAGTTTGCGGAGACGAGACCGCAAGGCGTCATCGCGTTTGCCCCTCCGGCAAAAGACCTCATCAAGTTTGTGACGAGGTTGTTGTCTGACAGCCGCACGCACGATGCTTATTTGCTGTCTTCTTCATCGCTTGAGTTCGCACTAGACACGTGGCGTGAGGCATTGGAAGCAGATGGTGTTGAATTTTTTCTTGGCCAACTCATGCTAACACGAACAGGTCCACTGGCGAGGGACACAAACTACCGAGCAATCAGGCGCTTTCAGGATCACATGAGGTCGTACCTGAGCGCTAATCCTGGAGTGACTGTTTTCAATGGCACGGATAACTTCGACCACGACGACGTGGACGGGGAGCTTATGGTATATGGGTGGATTGCGGGAGAAGTGCTGTCCCAGGCGCTAAGTAGTCGGGAGTGGCTAACAAGCAGGAAGGCATTCATGGAGTCACTGTATAACCAGCGCCGTTATGTTATTGACGACCTTGTGATTGGTGATTTTGGTGGAGACTGCAAAGGTGGGGCCGGTGAGCGAGGAGCAGCATGCAACTGTAATCAGGGAGGGAATGTGCTGTACATCAATGTCGTTGGAAACGACGAGCGATTCCACACGGTGCAGGGAGGAACAACAGTCTTTGAACCGTCCAGGTGCCTTGCTGAAAGCGTAAGATTGTACTCTCCACTGAACACTTTGATGTTTTTAATTCTGGATCGCGAGTTAGCGCAGGTCTCCAGCGAGGCACTGTACTACGGAGCTAATGTTCTAACTGGTAACGGGAGATTTGGTCAATCTGATCGGCTATTTATAAGCATGATACCTTCGCCATCAAATGCCACCTATTTGGCACTACAGAGCGAGCTTGACACAAGGAGTGTGACGGCTGTGTTTGGTGTCGTTGATGATGCGATGCTGTCCATTGCCGAAGTTGCTTTCGTTGACCCCGTAATGCTTACACCACGCCTGCATCATCGTGGCAGAAACGTGATTCAACTGTCGCCCACACTCGAGCAGCAGTTGTTTGTTGTTGTGGGTTACGTGACAAACACAAGTGCCAGTGCCCCTATGTCTGCCATCGTACGTGGAGCTGATGCCACCATCATTGAGGTCGCACTGCGGAAGATTGTTTGGATGCACGGCGGAACACTGCAAACGGTAGCTGTGCTGGATGACAATGCCACCCTTGTTGGGCGCCTGCCAAACCGTGGGAATGCGTTTGTTATTGGTCTTGCCCCCGGTGACCCTTCCTTGCTCGCAGCGCACCTGGATCGCAACCCAGATGTGCGTGTGCTCATCCCATTCTTCGACGTTGCCCTGATGTATGATGAGCTGGTCAGCGCATTCAATGGTAACCCGAACGCTGAGCGTGTGCAGTTCGCGACAAGTTTACCTCACTGGGCAGACGCCAATACGTCATCAGAGATTGTAAGAGAATTTCATACCGCATTGCCAGACTCATCAGCATGGAAGCCGCTGCCATTGCTGGGGTACGCTGCTGCACGGTTTGCTCAAGCCGTCCTCCCACGCATGGAGTATGTGACACCCAAAACGCTGCTTGACACCATCTACATGCAATCTATCATTACCGCGGATGAAATGCGGTACGGTCCTTTTGAAGAGGAAGAGGAGAAGGAGTGCTTCACAGCCAATGGCCCAGTCCCTGAACAAGGAGAGGTGTGTGTCGTGAACTATGGCGCAACGCGTATTTCCATGTGGTCACTGGCACGTGCATTAAATGCCTCCGTACCGCCATTAACCTCGCCCGTCACGCCATTGATACGCTACGCTGATCCTAACGCCATTAAGTTGTCGTCCGCACAACTTGCCGGAGTTATTGTTGGTTCCCTCGTCGCCTTGGCTTTGTTTGCTGCGCCTCTGGTGGTGGTGCTCTATGTTCTGCGCCGTGGTGCGCGTGACAATGACAGTGCTCCCAAGGAGCCAATGGAGCCCGTAACGCTAATCTTTACTGACATAGAGAGCAGTACAGCGCAATGGGCAGCACACCCTGAGCTGATGCCTGATGCCGTGTCAACACACCACCGTCTTATCCGCTCACTCATCGTACAGTACGGATGCTATGAGGTAAAGACTGTCGGGGACTCGTTTATGATTGCTTGTAAAAAACCTTTTGCTGCTGCACAGCTTGCGTCCGACTTACAGCGGTGCTTCCTGCGCCATGAGTGGGGCACCACAGCATTCGACGATTCGTATCGTGAGTTTGAGAGGCAGCGTGCAGATGACGATAACGAATACAAGGCACCGTCCGCACGGTTGGATCCTGAGGTTTATCGCCAACTGTGGAATGGGTTGCGTGTACGTGTCGGGGTCCACACTGGTCTTTGCGATATCCGCCGAGATGAGGTGACGAAAGGCTACGATTACTACGGGCGAACATCAAACATGGCAGCGCGAACAGAAAGTGTGGCTAATGGTGGTCAGGTGCTGCTGTCGCGGGCGGCATATCTTTCGCTAAGCAATTCAGAGCGTGGGCAACTTGACGTGACAGCTCTTGGATCCATGTCGTTGCGTGGCGTCCCTGAGCCTGTTGAAATGTACCAACTAAACGCTGTAGTCGGACGGTCCTTCGCAGCACTGAGGTTGGACCGCGAGGTTGTCGAGGACGGGGATCTGTCAAGCAGTTCCTTCAGCGATACGGGATCCTTACGTGGCGTATTAAGTGGAACTTCGCAGATGATTGACAGCTGTTTGCATGCCGTGCTTGGAACGCTAGGTCCATCCCAAAAACAGAAGCTATTGATGCCTTTATGTGAGCGCTGGAAGGTGAGCCTCCCGCCGTCATCGAAAGCCACGTGGAATGAGGAATATTGCGAAGGAGTTATACGGCGTATTGCAGTGAAAGTGGGTCGAGTTGTCGATCACTGTGCAGCAAGTGGCAGTGAGCACTCTGTCAGTACACTTAGGAGTGCGTCACTCATTATAATTTCTAATCATGGATTGGATGGGGAGGCGCGTACCACATAGATATTTATCCCTGGCTCGGGAGCCTGCACAATTAAGCTTTTCCCTTTTCAGTTTGGCGTGGAGTGTCCGCGGCGACGCATGCACATACGTGGCATGTGCTTTTATAGAACCCGACAGTTTACTCTGTGTCTTCCCTTCCTTTCACAACGCATTGGGTTATCATTTCTGATTTGAAAATACCATGCAATACCCCTGACCGGGGGGGGGGGGGTTAATTCCTCTTTTGCATTCCGTGTATTCGAGAGGAGAGCAATTATTACCACCCGAATTGTTCCATTCGTAAATTTTGTTCGCAAATTATTGAAACTGGAAATAACTTCCTTAAAGTGTTCAGTGGCTCATAATCCCGCCCCACCATCGTTTTGCCATTTTTTTTCTTCTTTTCCGTTTTCTCCGCAGCAGGAGGGGATAAGTAATCCCGGTCTTAAGCTAATTTCAGCACGGCCACATTTTGCATTTTTTTTTCCCCCTTCCCTCTTTTTTATTATGCGCCAGCGCTGCCAGTGGCATGCTTGCTGGTGTGCATTGTTTCTTATTTCTACTTGACCGCGGCGATGCGATTTTCCTTTTCCAGGAGGGGACCTTGGTGCACCCATGTGCGCAATGGCATTGAATGTGGTATGCGTGCCAGTGAGTTTTCATGGGCTTGTTGTGTGTTGGCACGAGTGGCTTCCACCCACTGTGGATGTTTTACCGATTGATGAATCTCCTTAAAGCTCCCTCCTTTGGAACGTCTGCGTTTTTTTCTCTTGTCTTTCACCACCTAGTGATTTGCTTTTCTCTGTAAGGAAGATTAGCTGCTTCCATGCGTTGGCCCCCTCTTCCGCGTAGATGCGGTTTGGCACGCCGGCTTGTCTAAGGAACCGGCGGGACCGAGCGGTTGCGGTTGCAGGGTGAGAGTTGTAACCGCAGCGCGCACCTTTTGGCAGCGAGAACCATCAGGCGTTCGGGGTGCCGTCGGGCTACGGAACAGGTGACGTCGAAAGGGAAAGGGAGGGAGGGGGTGGGTTGGCCGCCGTGCAAGCGGCGGATGCATCGCCAGATCCCTTTTTAAATGGGTATGTCAATAGCGTCGGCTTCCAGTCCATCCAACAGTGGGGCGGGCGCTGGAGTCGTGCGTGTTCGGGTGGAGCGGCTTGGGGGGGGGGGGGGGGAAGGGAAGAGAGGGACTGTGGACTGAATTACGTGGCTGAGGCGGCGGGTGTCGCGGAAACGAGAAATCCATTAAGTTTGTATGGTGGGGGGGAGGGCAGGGCTCCCGGGAACTCCGACCATCCTCATGTGGGGTTGACTGGGCGGTGAAATGTGAGGGGCTTTGGGCCTTACACGGCAATTCCCACGGAAGCCGGGTGATGAAATTGCCTTATGGAGAACTGGGTCGTTCAAAGGTGTCCGGTCCGAGGGATTGGGTTCTCACTTTTTTGTCGGACGCGTTCGAGCAAAGCTACCGCGAGAAAATTTTTGGGGCCATCGCCCCACATGGCGGCAAGCCACTTCCCTTCCCCCCAGATTCGCGTCAGTGCTGACGATGTCGCGCTTGAGAGTTCCTGACGTAACCGTGGCGAAAGGTGGTCAAAAAGCGTAGGGAAAGGAAGGGCCGGGCTAGTGGGTCACAAGGACTTTTTTCTCCCCCCCACCTACCGGGATGCGGCCACCGAGCGAAATAATAATAATGTGTGTTTTTTAAAAGTTGGGAACTATAAGCAAAGACAGTGACCGGTAGGTTGGGGAGCGGACCTGGGCAGGCGAGTGTCGCTGGAGACCACAGCCCCGAGACTTGAGAGATGCAGGTTTCGCTTCTCGAATGCGACCCTCTTCGTGAAAAGTGCGCCTTTCGGTTATGGTCAAAACCGGCTTTGGCGAACCGAAAGGGGGGACGGGGGAGGGGGCCCAACTGTTTTAAAATTTGGAGCGGAAGTCCAAGGGCCGGAAGCTCTTCAGCGGGGTCCGATACATACAAAACTGTTATGGAACGCCCTTCTTTTCACGCACAGATATGTAGCGGATTTTCCTAAAATTTTCTCGACACTGAAACGGACTAAATGCCTTGCCGTCGCTTACTCCTGTTCCTATCCGTTGCGTGCAGGCCAGATTATGCTACAAGTTCTTATTATGAAGCACGACGTCTAGGGGATAAATGACTGTCGCCGTATGTTTCATTTCGTTAGGTTTAGAGAAGTAGGAATCACGTGGTTCCTTACCACGCTTCTTTCGTGTCGTTCCCCCCTTTCCATTTTTCTTTTCCTTTTACTGGATTTGGGGTCCGGCCGTCCTTTCATTTGTCCATAATGATAACTTGAGGTGCATTACGAAAATAAGTTAATTCCACTTGACTGGCAGCCCACATAAAATAAGACCAAGCCATCTCACACGCCACACGGTATCTCAATTAACCTTATTTATTTTTATTATATTTTTAGACCCGCTTCCCGCTCATTCGGTGCGTTACATATATTCTGGGAAGTGGGGGGAAGGGGTGCCCCTCCGTCGCTTTTCCCCTTTTTCCGTGTCCTTAGTTATTACACTTTATCTTGTTTTGACGGGATGGCCTAAAACTTTTTTGGCGCCTTTCCCTTCCTTTTTTCCGTGAAGCAAACGGTATTACTTTTTTTTTTTTAAAATAGAAGCCTGCGTTATGAATGGTTTTGGGCTTAGGAAAGCGGAGTATTATTGTGCAAGGTTATCATTGTATAAATACGCTGGCCCTTTCAACACATTACACAGCTGTTTTGCAAGAGGGTGAAAATTTTAGAAAGCCCACACAACCCAACCTTCTCCGCCCCGCCAGGGAGGCGGGTTAAAAACGCTTTCAGCACTTCCATATCGTTAAACTATCGTTATAATTCATATTTTGTGTAGGATGATGAGGAAACCTTACTGTTTCTTCGGCATGATAATTATTTTTTATATCTTTCTTTTCACCTCGTTTCATGACTTCCCCTTATCGTAGTCTCCACGTTTCCAGTTAATGTGAGTGAGCCGACGGAGGCATCGCTTTTTCGTGCCGTTTCGACTCCCGAGATTTCGCCGTTGATGTTGGCAGCGAATAGGAATTTCCCCCGTGGATATTTTTGTGGCGGCACACGGAAATGTGTTCCCTCCACCTTTTCTTTTCTTTTTATTGTTTTTTATTTTTATTCATTCCTCTCCCTTCTCTTCTTTACCTTCCCGTAATCGCCACACTCGGGGGTTCCACCGGTGATTTAAATCAAAGTTTTACTGCCGGCACGTTTGTGTTGAAAGCTCCGGGACCGTTTGGCAACTAAACATCCACGCCAGAATAAATATGCAACTTTGCCGCCCACTGGGGGTTAAAACATCTCTTTGTCTTAAAAAAAAAATAATGTGGGAACCCAATACACTCGTGGCTGCATTTGTTTGTTGTAATAAATGATAGCGGCACGAGATGTAAGGGATGAGTAGGGAAAGCAAAAAAAAAAAAAGAAACAATCAAAAACAACAACAACAGCAGAATTTATGTAACGAAACATGATATGGTGAAGTCAAATGCTACGCAACAGCGCTCACATGTATGTATGCATATGTATGTGTGAGTTGTTTTCCCACTCTCCCTCATCTTCACTTTCTCTCCTAAGTGTACAAATATATATATATATATATATATATATATATATATATATATTATATTATTTTTTGAGTACCAACTATGGCGGCCAAGTGCCAACAAAACAACAATAATAATAAAAAATAAAAATAAAAGAAAGTGTTTTTGGGAAATTACTTTTTTTGTTTGTTTTTTCTTCACCTCCTCTGGTTGGGTTTGTGTCCAATAATTTCTGTTAAGAACGTGCTGCTTTTCCTCCCCATTGCCGCGTGAAGAGGATTCCGCATTCTTTTGTTTTTGTTTATCTGTTGGACTTCAATATTTCCCTCCTTTTTTCTTTTTTAAAGATTTTTTTTCTTCTTTAAAATCTCCTCCTTCTCCTCCTCAGTTTTTGTCCCCCCCCCTTCCTTCGAGTGAGTTTTTGTCTGTCTTTTAATATAAATAAATAAACGAAAAAAAAAAGGTCTGATAATTAAATTGAAAATAAAACAAAACAAACAACCAAACAAACACACTTAAAAACATCAAAAAACAAAGGAAGGAAATAAGGACATCTTAACTGTTTGAGAGGCCCGAAGCACCAAGTTGTAAGGGACACACACGCACACTCATATAATGTGAATAAATAAATAAATAAATATATGTATATACATACATGTGCATATGCGCATGAAATTGTACATATGACAGTACTTTCCCGTACCATTCCTCCGTTTCCTTGTTTCGGCAACTGCGCCCACCCAAACGCCCAACGCCCACACGCACGCAAAGTTATAATATTAAAAATAAAATAAAACAAAAACAAAAACAAAAAACAACATTGCATTTGACTTTCCAAAGTCCACGACATCTTTCACAACCACTTTTATTTTGGATCATAGGATGAGTTGTTGCACAGTGAAGAATTTGTATGTTGGAAAAATAATTTTCATATGTAGTAGTGCATTTCGGCATCAATAAATTCAGTCGTCTCATCCTTCACTTTGAATTTCGTTTCTTTTCTCTCCTGCCGCTTCCATTCCATACGGAGGCACCACCTCCACGGCAACATTATCGCTTATTTCATATCCGAGCGTATGGGCACGTTTTCTGAACATATCCCTAAAATGCATTCCATCTTTTACGGGAGAATCACTAATCGAATTTGATGTTGACGATGATGATGATGATGATGATGATGTTGATGTTGATGTTGATGAAATGGAAGAAGTTTCTTCCCCATCCATTTGTTCTCGATTTTGTGCATTGAGGTGTTCGCTGTGCATTTCCTCATCCTGGACTTCATCATTGTTATCTGCTGATTCGGACCGGCTCGATGTGTCGGGCTGCTGCTCTCGATATGGTTCGTTTATTGCGTTTGGAATTTCACAACACAAGCGGTCCGCTATTCGTACGGCCTCCGCGAATTCAAGTAAATATGATTTGCGGCACCTGAACTTTTGCACTTGGCCGAGTTCGTTAATTCCGTGAAGGAGCAGGAGGGGATCATCATCACTGTTGTTGCTGTTATTATTATTAATAATATTAATATTATTGTTATTATTATCACTATTACCGTTGCTGCCCTCTTCTCGCTCCCGCTCGCTCCATTCGTCATATTTGTACTGTGGTGGGTAATTTTTTTGTGGTTCCGATGCGCCATCAGCTCTCATGCGTTTCTGTGGGCACATTCCCATAACTGTCGTGGAGTTGAATGTTTGAGGGAAGTTTCTTTTAACATATGATTGGTGAAAATGCGCTGACGGGTAATTTGCAGGGGATTCCCCCATGACGGGAGTTCCTGCCACCCACTTCACCATACCTTGTGATGGATGTTGGGTGTGGAGGTTTTTTTTTGCAACACGAGGCGCAAAATTTAACTTTGTCCCATATGACCTTTTGCATTTATCCCAATATTTCTCATTTATTCCTTCCATTCGTGTGACGGGTGCGTGTGGTGGCGCTGTTGTCGTTCGGAATTGAAGAGTTCCACCACCGTAATCGTTTCTTGAAACAAATCCCGTCACCGGCGCCGGAACATGTGGTGAAGTAATTCCTCTCCTTTGCGTCATGATGTCATGTAATTTTGGATGCATTGGACGTAATGGTTCAAATGAAGGTATATTTTGTGTTGGGTATCGAAATACGACATATTGAGGGACTGCTGGTGTCGGTTTACGCGCGGCGTTTGGTGCATTTCCACCCATGTTTCTTACCATTGTCTATGTTTATGTCTTTTTTTTTTTTCGTTTTCGTTTTCTCTTTTTTTTTCTATTATTTTCTGCTCCTTTCTTTTATTTTCTTCTTTTTCAAAATTCTGCTGCTCAATCCTTTGCCGCGCTCCCGTCCCTTCTTTTGTTTGGGGATTCAGTTCGGTAAAGTTCAGTTCAGTTCAGTTCAGTTCAGTAAAGTTCAGCGTTGATTTAAATTAGTTGATTTCTTTTCTTCTTCTTTTCCAAATATATATATATTTTCAGCTTTTCAACAGATCCCAGAGTCGAAATTCACTTTCCTCGAGCAACGTGAATGACGATGAGGGGTCCCTTCAAAAAATTTTTTCCTTTAGAAAAAAAGAAACCGCGTAATGTTAAACAACAATAATAATAATAATAACTAACTGACTAACAGAAACTAAAACTAAAATAAATATACAATAAAAATATATTACTTGATTATGAGAGTGGGATGAAAAATGCCTACCTTTGTTTTTTTTTCCCTTTGATAAATAAATAAATATAATTATCTTTCTTTCTTGGTGTGTATATGTGCCTGCGGTATCACTGCTAAGCTATTTTTTTTTTTTTTGTGCCAAAAAAAAAACAAACAAAAAGGAAAGAGATCAAAAAGTAGAAACGACAATAAATAAAGCAAATGAAAAGAAGAAAGGAGACATGCGGAACTATAATGAAGGAAAAGGGAATTAAAGAATTTTTTCTTTTGTTTGTTCATTCATGTCCAGAAGAAGGAAAGTAAAGAAAGTAAAGTAAAGAAAGTAAAGAAGGAAAAAAAAAAGGGGCATCTCACGTCACTTTAAATATATTCATATTCATATATAAATATAAACAAAAACAAAACGACAACACCAGCGACGGCAATACAAATTTCCTCTTCCCATTGGAATAAACCGCACTCAATTGATCACCGATTTCAGCAACATCATATAACTTTTTTTTTTTTTGGTTCCCTTTCGTTAATTTATTTACAAAATGCGGCCATTGCTTGAAATCGTATTGAGGGCAGTGACATTAAGAAGCGAAACGAAGGCAAATTTTGTTTCTTTTTTTTTTTCTCGTTTTCTTTTTCTCCTAAAAGTGATAAAAAGAAAAAGAAAAAGGACAAACACACTTTATAAGTTGTTTCACCCGCTAAATCAGAAACGTGCTTTACCGAATGTTTGGAAATATAAATATATGAAAACGCATATGTTTATGTGCTTGGGTGTTTGAGTGAGTTAACACCTACATATAAAAACAATACATAAATAACCATCATAAATTTCTTTTTCTTTCTTTCTTTCTAATATTTTCATTGACACTGTGGTGCTATTCCTATAAAAATAATACATAATAAATAATACATAATAAATAGACAAATATATTAACTTGAAAGTTAATTATACCTAAAATGCAATACTCGCTTTGATGTGTTGGGAGGGATCACTTTCGTTTTGTTGATTAAATTAAATTAAATTGAATTAAATTAGATATTGTTTCGAGCGCGGAAGCGATACAAAAATACAAGGAAACCATCCGGATATGAAACGTAACAAAAATATAAATATCATTTTGAACTTGCGCGCATATTTGAAAGAACAAGAAGAAAAAAAAAAGGAAAACTTCCCCCGCTTTCCTTTTCCCATCAACACAAAATATAAGAAGCAGTTGACGTTTATAAAATATCATTTATTTATTTATTCATGCATGCATGCATGACTTTATTTTATTTTTTTAAATTTTCAACACTAAAGTCGAGAAACCAAAAAAAAAAACAAAACAACAAAACAAAACAAAGCAAAAACAATTAAGTGAGACAAGTCGATTTCAGATGGGAAGGTGAGATTAAAAAGTTCCGAGAGCCAAAAAACAACAACAACAACAACAAACAAACAAACAAAATGAACAGCAACAAAAATGAACAGACGAATACAAGAGAGAGAGAGAGAAAGAAAAAAAAATTGATGTTACAACAATATTATTATTATTATTATCATTATTAATTGTGCGTATACGTACGGCTATCTACCGAATAAAATAATATATATATATATATATATAGATATTGATTCATATTTATATATTTCCCCCCTTTCCCTTTTTTTCCACAAATCAAATACACACCAAATGGATTGTTGCGCTTTCAGTTTACAAATAAATAAATAAATAAATAAATTTTATTTACGTGCGAATTCACGCATTTATATTTATATTTGGATTTGCATTTGTGTGTGGAGCAAAAACCAAAACAATGTTCCTTTTTTTCTTATTATTCTTATTATCATTATGCCTCGCTCTTTCTCTTCGGACGCACATGTACTCACTCACTCACTCAGTTACTTACTTACTTTTTATTTCTTTCTCTCTTTACAAAAATACAAATATATAAATAAATATATATTAAAATATCTATTTTTTTCTTTTTTAATTTATTTTGATTTAAGAATTTATTTTCACCGAATCGGACTCAGCCGAGGACAAAAAAGACAATTAAAAGCAACACAAACAAACAAAAAAGAAACAAAGTGACTTGCGGGTATGGGCGGGTGGAGGGAAAAATAAAAGAGGAGGGGAATTATTTCGCTAAAACTTCTCCTGACGTTAAAAAAAAAAAAAAGAAAACAACAACAAAGTGACGATTTCTGCCACCCGTATGAGTTGTGCGTTGCAAATGTCGATGGAATTTTTACAAGAGCAAAGAAAAAAAAATGATATGTTCATATCCTTTATTGTTATCAATAATATCGAATAATATTAATAAATATTACTAAATATTATGAAAAAAAAAAGGATTTAAACTAAAACTAAAACAAAGGGAAAACAAACAAAAAGAAGTTAAAATAATAAAATACTTTGAAATATAACCTTCGCAGCGGCGCATGGCAGCGAATTGCAAATGAATGAAAGAAAAAAAGAGAGAGAGAGTGTGTGTATGGGAGACAGGGCCGCTCACTTCTATCTGCAGTTTGAATATAAATAAATTAATAAATAAATAAATAAATATATATATATATATTCCCCTTTTCAATTTATTTTGAATTTTGTTATTTTAGTTAGTTTTTATTTTTTCTTTTTTTGTTATTCTGATGGGTCGTCACCTGAAGCGGTGACGATTACTCCCAGACGCATACGTGACGAAAATATAAAAATAATTGAATATATATATATATATATATATTCTTTTTTCTTTTTCCTTTTTCTCAAATACGTGTAATTAATTAATTGATTGATTAATTAATTAATTAAACGGGCGAGCGAGCGAATGAGCCAGTGTACTCATAGAGGGATGCCGGCACGGAACCCGTCTTTCCTCCCCTAACGTTATTATTTTTATTGTTATTATTATTATTTTTTTTTTTAAAATAAAAAACAGAGGCAAAACAAAACCTGAAAAAGAAAAAAAAAAGAAGAAAAGATTAAATAAATAGTAAAAATAAAAATAACACCCGTGCGCGCCCTCCCAAGTTTGCTACTTGAAATATGTATCTACATTTGTTTTCAGTACTTTTGTTTTTGATTTTTTTAGATAAAAATAACAAGTGATCCGTTGCCACTATTGAACCGTGCGCTGAGATAATATTTCGCGTGGGAACCACCTGCACACGCACACAAATACATGCATTAAGTATATAAAAGTATATAAAAATATGAATTTGTGTCTGTTTGTGTGTGCTTTTCGTTCCTTTCTTTTATTTTCTTTTGTTTTGCTTCGTTTTTTTTCTTTTTCTTTGTTTTTTTTCCCCTTTTCCTCTTTTTCACTCTCTCATACTTGAGTGATAGAGAGAATATTCCATCACACTATTTACAGCCGGAAACCAAAGCTTTTGTACGTTCACTCACTTGCCTCCATTCACAGTCAATTGGCACATTACCTTTCAACCGCTCCTGTGGAACAGCTTCCAATGCGGTGGAAAAGGCAAATGCCGCTTCGATAATTTTCTCCACTGCGCTCAAAACTTTTCCCGCGCGGTCATCTTTCCCAAGGGAAAGCTTTACATCAAGTTCCGCATTAGATTGCATTGCCCTCAAACTATAGAGAAAAGGATAAACCTTCCGTCTGCGATTACCTACAAATAAATATTCGTGAACATTTTGAATGTGCCGACAGACCGTTTGTGAGCTACACGAGCAGCAGTCCTGCAGTTTGTGTCCCCCCCTCGATGCAAGAACCTTTCCAAAGTCAACCAAATGGACAACCGTTGGATCGGTTTGAGATACGACTTCAATAATGGTGGAGAGCTTGTCCTTATGCCGAAGATGTTTCGTGAAGGAAGCACAACTGTCAATACCTCCCAGCATTTCATGTGATGTGCGTATCACAGCCGTCGCTCCACGAAGTTTTGTTATTGCAGTGAGGCTCCGTATTTCTTCTATGCTTTCACCCAAATGTTTATCTGGTTGATCATCTGTTATCCATGGGTGATTAAGCAGCTCGCGGGCTGAGGGCCTCTTTGCGGGGTCTCGTGTCAAGCAGCTGCGAATAAACGATTTCCCCATGAGGGAAATGGTGTTCCATATGGGCCCACCAAAGCTCCATTTTCCATCAACGATGCGACGGAATATTTCGCGATGTGTGGCACCATAAAACGGCATCTTTCCAGAAAGGAGAACAAATGTAATAACCCCTAACGACCATACATCGCATTTGTTGTCATACGTCCCCTTCACTGTGCCATAATAACCCACCTTAACAACCTCCGGTGCGATATATTTAGCGGTGCCGCAGCAGGCCTTACCGGGCCCGGTGCTCGCCAATCCAAAATCTGAAATGCACACGTCAGACAACCACGAGGTGTCGTCACTATCGCGTTGGGGTCGAAGAAGAAGATTTTCCGGTTTCAGATCACGATGTATGATCCCTCGGGAATGGATATGAACTAAACCAGAAAGTACATTACGCACCAGATCAGCAGCGATCTTCTCATCGTAATGGCTAAGCTCTGCAATCCGGTCAAATACCATACCGCCACTAAGGAGATCCATAACAATGTAAATGCTCTCTCTGGTCTCGAAGTAATCCACAAGCCGAGCAACATGCGGGTGGTTGCCGATTTGTTTCATAATGTGCACCTCCAAACTCACGCTCTGAATATCATTCGGAAGTGTCATGTTCTTGTCAACAATCTTCACAGCATACGACTCCTTAGTTATACGGTTCACACATTTGTACACCAGCGCAAACGTTCCTTTACCGATCGGAGTCCTGTCAGTCAAGTGGTACTTCCGGTAGAAGGCACTTTCTGTTGTGTATGACATTTCTGCGTTTCTCCTTCTTTTGTTTGTTGTGAGAGTGATATATGAATATGTAAGTAACAGACAAATAGGCAAGCAAGTAAGCGACCAAACAAACAAACAAATATATATATATATATATTATGGCCTCCCTTTACGGTAAAAGTGTCACGTTTCTGTCACCGCCTTACGCGTGTCTATATGACTTAAGCCCAAGTGCCCCTTTTAAATAAAATGAATGAAGCGGAAGAAGGAAGGAGGGAAAGAAGATAATAATAATAATAATAATAATAATAATAATGATAGAAATAAGGTGCTTGAGTAAAGGGAGAACAGCAGCACCGCCAACGAAGTACATGCCAAACTCCCTCCCTCTAAATACGCATATTTTAAAGAATCGAAGGAGAAAAAAAACAAACAAACACAACAACTCCTTCTCTTGTCTCTGTTATTTTTGTTACTATCGCCGTCATATCTTGCCGCTGCCTCCGTTCGGTGTGTCGTTCTTGGAGACAATACGCATGTGTAAAGACATCAATCACACACACTTTGCATTCTTTAGAACTCTTCCTCTTCCTCCTTTTTTTTTTCTTCTTCACTACTCAGTGGGCACAATAAGTGATTTTACATTCCAATCGCAGAGTCAGATACTGCAGAACCCTCCGATATTTCTTCAATAGTGAGTCAGATCCAACAATACCACCATAATTCAAACAAAAAAAAAAGAAGAAATGGAAGCAAATGTAGCATTTAATATATATATACACCTCAAATGACCCGGAATAAATCTCATGCAAGCATTGAAGCAACAATAAAGTTATTATGAAAAGCGCAGAGAAGGAAACGCACTGCAAGCACATTTGCTTAACCCTTCTCCTTCCCGCACTGCTACGATAATCACTACACTTAAATGTGCATGCAAATAAACTACAATACGATTGAATATGCGTGTGACATATGCTGATTCATGCCGAAGCGAATTGGTTCATCAACTTTCATCGATACCTTTTGAAAGGCGACGGAAGTGCGGCATTGGCGTTGCTCTTTCTTTCAATTCTTTAGGAATGGGACGTCCCTCCCACACCGTTGGTAATTCACCCGGACGCATGTTTTTAAGATAAGGCACCGCATAAGTCCCCAACCATGACCAAAACACCATAAATGCTATAAAGAATTTCCACGGGTATTCCTGCAGTTTCTTTAGACGACTACGCCACGGGAGCATTCGGTTGCGCTCCGCTTCTTCTCTATCACGGCGAAGGGATTCCATAAGATCAAACCGCTCTTTTCCAAGCTTTGCACTACTGACGGCATGATGCGTCGCGCGGCGTGGAAATTTGTGATGCCCCACACCTTTATTGCTTTGAAGCCTAATGAAAAAACGGTTTCTAAACATAATAACAAAACGGGGCTCTTTGGATTCGGAAATAATCACGTGGGGAGGAGGTGCGGTTACATATATCGGTGCGTGAAGTTGTCCATGCAACACAACGCGCAAATACAAAGCGGTCACCCGCGACGCATGAAATACGCCTCTGCAGCATACGCACCGTACCCACGTATATGTCAATGATTATATAGATTTCATGCTTACTATATACATATGTATATATATATATATATATATATATATATTTTGTTAGCACTACAAATAAATATGCCTCATATTATGCACCCGTATGTACAGTCGCAGTGTGCTTTAGTCCCCGCGTCTCGGTGTGGGAGCATCTTTTTGTCTCCTTTTTCTTTCCTCTTCCTTCTACATTAAAGCCGCCACCGACTGCCGGTCATGTCACGCACACAAATTCGCGGCGAACTGATGTTAAGTAATGTGTGAGCCCCTCCTCATCTCCAAAAGTCAAAAACAAAAGACTAAAAAACTAAACTACAAGAGAGAACCACCACCCACAAATCTTTTCAGCAATGTTCCGTTATCGTTTTATGTAAGCTCCCTTCTTCTCTTCACTTTTATCCGTAAGTGCACGTCCCGGTTCCCTTTCGCTTTCCCGGTAAACTTCATATCCCAAAGGGAAATATTTTGGCAGCACTCCACGTGAATAATACATGTAATTACGCATCATAACAACGACATGATAATGATAACAATATCAACTACGACATGAACTGCGGGGATGTGAATACATTGAGGTCTTAAGGGTACTTTGCTTGAACACTTAACCCTACAAACAGAAGCCGAGTAAATATGTTAACACCAGAACAACTTCAAGGAGCCCCCCCCAAAAAAAAATAAGAAAAAATAGAGAAAGAGAAGAGAAAAAAAAAGGATATATATATATATGCGAGGTAGCACCCAAATCGAACGAGACCAAACAAAAAAAAAATTACCTTTGTGCGGGTATGTAACAAAAACATTAATAGTTGTTTGCGCGCTAACAGTTTTACGTTATCCCCCGTGTTTACCCTGTAGCGACAGCACGGCTCTCGTGTTTCTTTGTTTCCTTTCTTCTTTCCTTACTTCTGCTTTCTTTCTTTTTTTTTTCCCTTCTTCTTCCCTTCTCTACAGCGGAATGACCGACTGCTTCGTGCGAGGGTCTCTTGAGCGGTACATGAGGACATACGCAATGTGGGCTTCACCTGAACCTCGAAGTCGCTTCACATCCTCCTCCGAAACCGCTGCCGTGTTACTGTCATCCAACACCATCCATTGATCCGCGTATTTTCCCCAAAACACGTAATGCCCGCTGTCCGCGCTACGCCCCTTGTGAGATATAACACCACATAACTCATAATAACCGCTGTGATTCCCTACGGTAGTGTTGATTGGTTCCGCAGTGTTGGAGGCATCGTCCGCAGGTGCCGCTTCGTCATCATCCAACTTTGTTTTATTCTTTGCGGCTCGGCGACGCTCCATTTCAATATCCCGCCGCTTTAACACTCGCTTTCGCTCCACCTCCAGTTCAGGTTTGTACTCCTCCGCGCATAGCGCATGAAGGTCAAGCGTCATTGGGAAGGTAACGGGCTTCAAAATCTTTGCCTTGCTTTGAATGTCTGACCTCCAAGAGAAGCGAACCATGTGTATGAAAAGATACTCGGGCATTGTAGCGATACGACTGGTCCGAGTGTGAAGGGCCTCGCGCGCAAGTTTCTCCGAGTGGAGTTTAACCGTTTCATTGAAGGCCGCTTCAAGCCCAGCCTCTAAAGTTTCAATTTCTGCGTCAATATTGCACGAAAGCATGAGAAATGGGACATCATGCAATACGGGTTGGTCATCAGGATCATCCTTGCAGACCATTTTTTGCGATAGATTTCCGGTGAAGAGTCGCTTATGTGACTCTGGTAGGCAACTGTTAATACGTTGGAGTAAGGCGTTAAGGGCCTCTTGCGAATCATGTTGCATTGGGTGACCCTTTTCATTAACTTCAGCAAATGTGGGGAAATGGGCCAACAAAATGGACCAAAGAGATGCCGGTACAACTGGATCACGTTTAGTGTCCATCGTGTTGTAGAGCTTCAGAAGTTCGCTCACTATTGGGTCATTCGCATTGAAGTTAAGTACGTCGCGCACTTCAGGAACTAATCGCAGCATTTGCACGGCTGCATTCATGTAACATGTATTCGCAATGTTTTGCAGACCGACTGCCTGTTTTTCTGCAGGATGGGAAGCAGGTGCTTGCACTGCCGAATCCTTGTTCCCAGTAGCCACAATCGGCGTTGCTCTTACAACCTCAGCAGCGGTGCCGATGAGCATTAGCGTTTTTCCGGCCGCTACGCCAGCCGCTTCTAACGTTACCTCGTTATCATTGCACTGAGAGGCTTTTACTCCCATAATCTTTTGACGCTCCACTGGTACCGATGTGAGTTGCTGCAACTGCTCCTTGAAACACTTAACGGTGCTTCTGAGGTCCACCGTAAGTTCAAATGTTTCTCTACCCCATTTCACTTTAACAGGAACCATTCTGCAACTTATTTTATTTTGTTTACTTGCACTTGTTTTTCTTTTTATTTTTTGTAAATTCTCTTTTTGTTGTTTCTTTTCCCCTCTTCTTGTTGTTTGTCTTGTTCTTTTACGGGTATATCTGCTTCTCCACACGTTCTCTATCCTCCCTTTATTTTCAGTACTAGTCGGCGTTTGCTACTTGGAGAATACGAAAATGTCTAAATGAATTTGAAGGAGCCACTCACAAGAAGGAAACATGAAAGGGTAAAATAACAATAACGATGCACGTAAAGAAAGATATAAATTAAAAGTAAATAAGCTACGTCACATTGCAAAAAAAAACTCCACGAGGGTGCCTTTTTTTTTTATTATTTTCCCCCTTTCCTTCCGCCCCGTCATCACTACTTAACTGTCGTTGAAGGATCCGGCCTCTTTTACCTTATCTTGTTACTTTTATATTACCAACGCCTTTTCACACACCACCATCACAACATCGAAGTAAAACCCTCCCCCTTCAAATAGAAAAAAAAAGGAAAGAACATGCTTTCATCCATTCTATGAAAATACTAAGCTGCAAAAAAAAAAAATGTGTGTGCAACACGATAAAGTAGTGATAAATTCAGTTTTCACCCACTTTGTAAATGGACACAGCCAATCATGCACAGTGTTGCAAAAGCTGTTGCGAAATCAAGGGGCCCTTCTTGGGTTCCCAAAAAGTAAAACTAACTCAGGCGCTTATTTGCGTTCACTAGTAATTGAAAAGTCAAATAAACCCCAGTACTTTCATTGATGTGCGCTATATAAAAATGTTGCATTTTATAATCGCCCCCCCGATGCAACGCACGCCAGAAATACCCCCCCTTTTCCCTCCACCGAAGCGGCGAATGGTTGCACACTTCTTAATGCACACAATAAGTGATCTTCTTTACATGCATTGCAAATGGAAACTTCAGGTTGAAAATTTGAAGAAAACATCAACTGTTGTCCAAAATTTTATTATGGCACACAGAACGAGACGTGAGTCTGCTCACTTTTTTCAAACCCTAGGTTTCCTCACACTTGCGGTATTTTCGATTCTGCGGGCAAGCGAACGGTTTTCAAACATTGACACGCACACCCACACCCACACCCACACCCACACCCACACCCACACACACACACACACACGTGCGCGAATATAGAGGGAGAGAAGGAAAGCAGAAACGGGAAGTGTTGCATTTCCATATCGTTAGATGACGAATAATGGCCAGTATGAAAAGGATGTGAAACATCGTTTGTAACATCTGTGTAAGCTGCCCTCGATATCACCTCAACGCGTTCAAAAATGACAAAGCGTTTCATGCATGTGCCACCCGGTCGTAAGCACCACGGAATCGGATTACAATTGTACAGTTAAGTGCATTGGAGCACTGACAACACAAGCGGTGAAAAGTTTGTCTATGCATTCATTCAGTAATTATAGGCAAAGTTGTTGAGGGATACACATTTGAAGCCTACAGCTACGGCACAAGTCAATAAATGAAGACATTACTAGTTGCATGGGCGTCATGACAGAAGAAATAGTATTTGCGTCTGACACATGTGCTGTTGTTTCTCCCGCACCACTGAAACCTTCGGATCGGACGATAACATCATAAGTTGTCTCTTGAGCATAGCCAAAAGGATTTGCCGTCGGCAATGCATGCCCCATGGTGTGAAGTGGAGGGACCTGTGGGTGCGCTGTGATTCATGCGCAAATCCAATAACCTCCTCTGCGGTATACGCCCCAGCGCGTGCAAACGATAAAAAGATTGGGGCCCTGTTGCTTTTTTCAACACGTATCCATGGTTGTTGCAGCTCCACACCGGCCAATGTGCACTGAAGCCCCAACTCACGAAGAACAACCACAAGAACTGCATTCATCACTATGGCTGAGGCTTTCTTGCTGCAAACTAATGACTCGGCTGAGCACTCTTCAACAACCAACTCGCTGACTGAATACCCTCGCTCCTGTAAAACGCTGACGGCAGAACGGAGGAAAGACATGTATGATCTTCTTCGATGCACCTTAGAGACAAAGTCACTGCTTTCAAGAATCCCCCTGATGTCCGACACGATACTTTGCAAACCACATAACGTGTTATTTACTAAAGTTGTCATATCACCATCACCTTTCGCTTCTGGGACTCCTGCGAGCCGCAGGGCCGCGCTCACTATGGCGATTCCTTCAAGTAGCTCACATTCGCCCTTTCGTGTGTACGCATCCCATAGGGCAAGCACCTCTAAATCAAGAACAGAATCAGTGACGTCCTTGACAAAGTGAAAGCCATTCGTTACATTGCATGCCTTTAACGGTGTTTCCTCAAATACTTTACGTGCAATGGAACTGAGCCCGTCACCTTCTGCAACAACGTAGGCTGTAGGAAGGTACTCAGCATAGCGGTCCAAGGCTATGCGACCTGCACCCATCCGTGTAATCATCACAACTTTCTTGAGGACATGTCTATACAGTGTTGGTATCACCCGTTTCTCCATCGGGCTTCATTCTTTTTTTTTTGATGTTGATTTTGTTTGATATACAAGAAATCATCGAGGCCCCCACAAAGCGTGAAGGAGGTGAGAACCAACCGATGAAGAGAGAGAGGGGGGGGGGAATCAACAAAGGAAGAAGAAAAAAAAAATGCTAACATCCAATCGGAAACATTGAACAATGTCATTTTGTCCTTTAACACTGAAATCAGTAAAATAGCATGTATATTTCTAATACTTACGGCAAGGAAATGGGAAAGATTTTATCAAATCCGTAACGACAACTTACAGAATCCTTACAATCACTTAATTATCCATAACATGGTTACAACGGCCCTGTGCCAAGACGGGGGAGAATCGCCATCGACATCAGCTCTTGAAAGAGCAACTTGCAAGCATACGGCATAAGAACCTGGGAAATATGTGAGTCGTTGTCACAACCTTGACACTTGTACAGATTCTGGTCCGTGTCCGCTGCGCAAATAGTCCCACACATATTGCATACGTGCACGGAGTAATAATCACTTACGCGGAACAACCGCTCTCGAAGCCACTGCGAAGCGCCGTACGAAAGCATGCAATCACGTTCCATCTCACCGAATCGAAGCCCGCCCTCGTGTGCTCGTCCTTCGGTCGGCTGCCGCACCAGCGGCTGAAGAGGTCCACGGGGCCGTGCGTGAATTTTGTCGCTCGATAAGTGCTTCAACCGCTGGTAATATGTGGGACCAAAGAAGATGAGATGATCAAGTGGTAAGCCGGTATGGCCATTGTATAAACGCTCATTGCCGTATCGGTTGAGTTTAAGCTGCGTCAGCGCCTTTCCGAAATCTTCAACGACAACGGAACAAAAAGGCGTGGCGTACACCTCACCGCCTTTATAGCAAGCCACTTTTCCAGCCAGTGTCTCGATCAAGTGCGCTACTGTCATACGAGAAGGGATAGCGTGTGGGTTAATGATCAAGTCCGGTGATATACCATCGTGGTTGAAGGGCATATCTTCTTGGCGGAACTGGATACCGTTAGTTCCTTTTTGTCCGTGGCGGCTACAGAATTTGTCTCCAATGTTTGGTATTTTGATGGTACGGATCCTCACTTTAGTAAAACGATTCCCTTTGTTCTCCGTTAACATCACTCTATCGACAACACCCTTTTCGGCTGCTCTCGAACTAATGCTGCAATCGCGCTTGAGAATTCGAGTGTCGCTTACAGGAGATCCTTCGGATAGGGTTTTGGGCACAGGAATCGTTTTACCCACGATGATATCTCCACCAATAACGGGCATGCCAGGTTTAATGAGGCCATCAGTGTCGAGTTTAGTGTAATCCGCACGTTTTACATGGCACACCTTTCTGTCTGGGATCTCAAACATCTCCCGACCCTCCCGTTTCTTCTCCTCTGAAGCCTTGTATGAGCGCCAAAATACGCTCCGGAAAAAACCACGTTCCACAGCGGAGCGACTCATAATGATGGAGTCCTCCTGGTTATAACCTGAGTAACACGCGATAGCGACTATTGCGTTGTGTCCTGCTGGAAGATCGTTGCTTCGCATGTATGACATTGCTTTTGTGCGCACAAGCGGCTTCTGTGGGTAGAAGAGAACGTGGGCCGTTGTATCCATGCGCATGTTAAAGTTGGATGCATATATTCCCATAGCCTGTTTACCCATAGCAGACTGGTACGTGTTTCGTGGAGACTGGTTGTGGTTCGGGTAAGGAATAATGGAGGCACAGATACCGAGGATCATTGACGGGTCCATCTCACAGTGCGAGTAGAAATAGTTCTTTCCCACCTCGCTCGGCACCATGGCGATGAGGAGGGAGTCCTCCTCTTCACAGTCAATGAGCTCGACGTAACCTTTCTTCATTACCTTATTCCACGAAATTTCGCGCCTACCACCCAATGTTGTGGAGGGCTCAAGAAGCTCGCCAATTCCCGCCTTCTGTAACTTGATCCGTGATTTCTCAACCACGAACAATGGCCGCAAACACCTTCCACCATCTGAGAAGACGCGGATCTCGCGGTCCCGAATATCACGTACAATACTTACTTCATTACTAAGCTCCCCGCCGCGGCGCCGTGCACGCAAGTCTCGGAGCAGGCGCTCGGGATCCCCGTGCACGCCGATGAGTGTCCCATTCACAAACACGCGCGCCACACGGACGTCTGCCAGGTCCGAGAGGGCGATCGAGTGGAACCCTGTAATGCGCGACTGGACGGCCTGAACTACACCGGTGTGATCACTTCCCCGAGACACGAGGCACATGAGCGCCAGGTTTTTCAGCAGACCAATGGAACCACCCTCCGGTGTTTCCACCGGGCATATGTAGCCCCACTGTGTGCAATGAAGATTTCGGGGCCGTGTGGCTTTACTGGACGCAGAGATGGGATTTTGAATACGACGGAGGTTACTAAGAGATGACGAATAAGTCAATCGGTTAAGCGTCTGCGACACACCAGTTTTAATGTTACCGGACTTCAAGTCACCGAAGTTACCGGTAGCCAAGCAGCGCCTCATACCGTCTGTGATGAGTCGATTATGCAAAATACGGCCGAAGCTCACAACACCACCGCGGTTGGTGGAGTAGTCATGCACCGTTTGTGCCATCTCCCTCCTCACCTGAACGAGGAATTGATTTAGCTGAAAGGTTAGAAGAGACCCCGCAACATCGATACGCTTGTGACCCAAAAAGTCACGGTCGGTATCCTCACGACGACCGAGCGCCAACAGCAGCAGCCGGTGCACCATGTAGCCGATGAAGAGGCACTTGCCTCTATCAGCAGCGCAGTCCACCCCCATGTGGGGAAGTAAATCCCGCATGAGAAGGTCCTGGGCTTCACGTTGCAGGTTTTCACGGCTGTCCTGCTTCCCGAGGCGCTTGCCAATGAACCACAAGGCCTCATCACGTGTAAATATTTCCAACGTACTTGCATCTTCCATGGAGCCGCGAAGCATTTCGAGCATGGCGACATCTTTTAAATCCGGGACAACTGTCTGCAGGATCTCCTTATCAGATCCCATGTCTAGCGCTCGGAACAAAACAAAAAGCGGAATCAGTTCATCCATTTGTGCTACACGACATAATAGATTCTCGTACCCATGACCGGGACCACTCTTTTTGTACGGCATTAATATTTGAAGGGTTCTTGGCTTGTTAAGAGAACCTTCAACAATGGATTTGATTTCACATAATAGACCCTTGGGGCGCGTAAACGCGTACACATGGTTGGCTGCTTGACGTTCCTGCGCGATAAGCACCTTTTCCGTTCCATTAACAATAAAGTAACCACCCTGGTCATGTGGACACTCGTTGAGCCTTGGTAATTCTTCCTCATCCTTGTTCAGAAGATTGCACCGCATGGACTTCAGCATAATCGGAATGCGACCGAGTTCCATATTCTGAAGAAATGTTCGATACGGCTGCTCCTCACGCGATCGGTACACGCGAATGGCGAGTGTTACTTGCGCAACAGCGTCATACGTCAAGTCCCGCAGTCGACACTCATTAGGGAAAAGGGGATGCATTTCCGTGCGGCTGAAGCCCGACATTTCGTGGGAGGGGTTTCCCACTACGACGTCCTCCAGGCTCAGGCGGTATTGATCTGGCTCACTCTCCACGTGAACGCCCGGGTCGAACTGATCATCCTGCCTGGGTACAATTTCAAGAAGGCTCCGCGCCATGCGGGGAATACGAAGAAGGAAGTCATTATATGAATCTACCTGCTGGTGCACGAGACCCTTCTCCCTGAAAAACGATGAGATAATCTCCCATATGTCTTCACTGTCAATATCGGCTGTGTTCACGTTCTCCATGCCCGCCACACGATGTATGTCATCAACATCATCATCTGTGATTTCCTCCACCTCGTTGAGCTGTAGAAGTAGTTCGTCGTCCATTATGTACCCCTTTATTTTCCTATTTCTCTGTTCCCTTCCTTCACCGTCCTGTGCTTAAGGCTTTGGAAGATCTATTTCCTTCACTTTTTTTTTGTTCTTCAACCACCCTACACCCTCAAGGAACGTACAGAAGTCGCAGACGTGCAAAAGATCAAGGGGCGTCTTCAATTAAAAGCAACCTCCAGTTGAAATGCGCACTGGTAGGGAATCGTTTGCGCATTTTCACAGCAGGTGGCAAACAACAAGCACCAAATGGACTCCAAGAATAGAGAATGATGCAAAACATGGTGGATACAGATAATGAAGAGATGCTGAATCCACCACCCGAACACGCGACACCGCACGTCACACTTAAGCAGAGTTTCAGGTATGTTGCAGGAGACACTTTTCCCCCTCTCAACATCATCGACAAAAGGCATTCATCATTCCTTTCATCCTGGCCTCTTCCACAACACCCTTCATGGGCCTCTCATCTTCTTTTTTCCCATTTATTCCTACCAACTCACCCTCAAGCGACTTGGTGTTCTGCGTTTCCCCCCCCCCTCACCGTAAGATAATGTGTGAATCCCAAGGGGTGGTATTACCTCTTTCATAACCTTGCCAGTGTTGCGCATCCACTGCTGGGAAAGAACGAAGAAAGAACACTGTGGGTTGCATCGCTATTCCCCCATATGTACTTTGCGGGAGTGACACCATCGGGTAGAGGTTTCAAGAAAGAAAAGATAAATTGTTCGAGCCACATCCGCGTCAAAAGCGTGACAGAAGGCTCCTTGACACGGAACAGAAAAGTTTCCCTCTCTTTCTCTCTCTTCACCTCCCTTTCCTGTTCTCACCTCCGCAGCCCGTTCCCACAATGTGAGTCGAAACATGGCCCGCAGAAAAATGGGCTGAGGTCCATTTTGGCAACCATCTGTGGTCAGTAACAACAACAATAACAAAAAAGAAAAAAAAAGCAGATCAGAGTACACAATGCCCTACAGTCGTCTCATGAGGACGGCATACCCTGTTCAGGATGAGTGCCACGCCAGCGGCTGTTGAAGTACTCAAATAACAAACATCACATAACTTCCATCTCCCCCCAAAGGTAACAACCCACAACCTACAACTGTCGCTCATATAACACACCGTTTCGTCAAGAAACTTTTGGTTTTTTTTCCCGCTTTGTTGACTTAGCAGAAGTCCCTTGACACCGACTCAGGGAGCTGATAAATGCGTTTGCATATAGGCATGCGCCCATGTTCAGAATATACAAGGACCGATTTTACTCCCTTATGTTAACGCCATCAGGAAGTATTCAGAAAGAAACAACCCATCAGGGGTCTGTCTTTCTTCATCCTTTTTTTAATTATTTTACACTCCACGCCACACCACTCAATACCCTTCATCATCGGGCGCATCTCCATTCAGTTGCATTAGCTCCGCTCCCCAACTTCTCCCCACGATAAAAACGAACACCAGGGCAACCAGCGCGGCGCCCCCAAGCAATACTTGCAGTAAGACGGCAGCGCCCACAAAGGAGCTGACGGCGTAGTTGGAGAAGTAATACGCCAGTCCAGACAGCTCCACACTCGTATGGAGGTGCAGGCGCCTCAGACGCACTTTGGGTTGAAAGCCCTCTTCACTTTGGTATAAAGTAAAATTTATTGCGCGAAGGTGTGGCTGCAGGTACAACGGTGGTTCAAAATCACTGTATACCGGGGTCACAACGGCAACTTCAGTCTCCGGATCAAACATAGGAAAGACATCAGGATTCAGCAGAGGTGCTAACTTTTGGTAACACCAGATAGGAACACAAAGAAACTTAGAAACTGACCACATGAATAGCTCCACTGGCCAACTGCGGGGCTTTTCACCTGTTATCAACGTGAATGACGAGTCCATCTTGAAGAGAACATCCAAAGCGCCAAGGGACTGTGATATATAAGGGTCCTTTGCCATCAGCATTGATGATTCAAGAAACATAGACACCTCCCGTCCAATATCCTCCTTTGCGAATACCAGCTGCATTTTTGCCGCGTACACGCCACGGGCATTAAACATGGGTTTGCGCTGTTTAAAGAGCCCCTCTACAGAAACACCACCATGTGGAAGGAACACTTGCCTATATACACGGGACGGAATAACTAGCGTACTGGTTGCGACTGTATTACGAACTAGTTTTGTTATCAATGACATTTTCAGCCCAGCGGCTTCGTTTTGAAGCACCGACACGAGATTTGCATTTACCCCTCCACCCAAACCGACCAATGACGCGGTGCTATTTTCGTCACCTCTATGTAGCAAAGGCGATTCCCTTGTGGGCTCGAGCTGGGAAACCATATTGTTGAGTTTGTGGAGTCTCCACTGCTCCGTTTCAAGGGGCATTGTGTTGAAGCTCAGTGTAAAGAGCTCAGTGCCAGGTGCTAGCAACAGAACATACCACCGGATGAACAGCGAGCCGAGAACAGACGCCACCAGGCACACTAACAATACAATGAGCAGAATGAGGAGAGCAGCTCCCACCGCTGTTAGTATCATAAAGGCTCTCTTAAGTGTGCGAAGCGAAATATCAAAACCTGTCTGAAGTGCACCATCCAACTTTTCTGTATACGGCTGTAGTCGCTCTGTAAGTTGTGCTCTGCATCTTAAGGCCCGTTGACGTAAATCATTCATTAGAGGGGAGGGGGGGTCCTTGGCTCACCAAAAGATAAGGGGAAAAAGTGAGAACGGGGCATTTGATCATATATATATGTATATATGCACGCACGCTGCAATTGTGCGAAGCACGCATGACGGCTAAAGCATTTAAATGGGTGACACGGATGATTTTACGCCGGTTGCGAATAGAGCAGACATATCCTTGCCGTGTCATCCTTCTGCACATGCGGGTGCGCCACGCACATATGACAATAAACCCGTAGCGTGTCTGGAGAGACACTCGTGAGGCAGTTTTTCCAGTGAGTGATGGAAATCTCTTTGGCGGCAATGCACGAGAGCATCCCATGAAGGAAACGCCTGAGCGCAGCGGTGTTTGCACATTCCTCCCCGTTATTTCTTCCCCGAAGATATGTCAGGCCCTCCCGGTAAATTTCGTGCTCCTCCTCCAGAAGGGCATTTGCAAGGTCGAAGTCGCTGCGTATGGCTGCTGCTTTGTTATTACCTACTGCTAATGCCCCGTCGCGCTGCAAAGTTTGAGTGAGTTTCGCTAGTCTGGTCAGAAGTGGACGCCAACGTGAAGGAATTACATCGAAATACTGATGTTGGACGCGTTGTTCTAAATAAGCGCGGACTGTACGCGGTTCCATGAAGAGCTTGGCATCTTATCGATGCAAATAGTTGCAACAGAAGGTTGTTACAGGTAGGTATTGCAAAAAGTAGAAAAAACCCCGAAGTAAAAACAAGAAAAAATTGGGGGACCAATTCCAAGGCAGGAACATGTGAAAGGAGTGAAGCAGCGATAATGTTAAATCAAGAAAGCGAATGGGATGTTGTAAGTGCCAACGCTGGTTTATGTTACTTCGCTTCGTCCTTGCGCGGTACAATTAACAGGTTGATTATTCTTAAATATTTTATAAGTGACCACGACGCGTGCGTTTGTGTTTGCAATGCGTGACAGAGTGGGTTATCACGAAGTCGTTCAAATACCAGGCAACGCACACTATGCCCCCTGACTCAAGACATATCGCTGGGCTTCCACGAACAGGCAAGTAAAAAAGGTTGTATGTGTCCGCATCTCCGTGTTGCGTTCATCCACTTTTCCCTTTACTCTTTGGAGACTTCTTCGTGGCCGGCGGGACACTGATACGATTGTTCTTGGTCTTTAGTTCCCCCTTTGCCTTGCTGTCATCCTCTCTTTGCCTCTTGTTAGTTCCCTTCATTGTTTTCACATTCCCACTTTTCGCGACGTTAGATTCCTCCTTCTTCAGCCCATTCGTGCTCGGACCGCCTGGGTTATTTGAAAGTTTCTTCAACTTGCACACAAAGAAACCGTCCATATTGTGCACGTGAGGGAAGAGCCGCCGGGCGTTTTGCAGCTTGTCATGGAACCTGTGGTGGCGGTACTTCGTCAATCCCGGCCTTCCAAATGGCAGCCCCGCCTCCACAATGGCCACGTCACGCCGGTGGAGCACGAAGTCCACAACCGCTTCATTTTCCTCGACAAGGAAGGAGCAAGTCGAATACACAATGTACCCACCAACCCGCACCGCGTCTATCGCTGAGAGGAGAAGTGACCGCTGCAACTGAGAGGCTCTCTGCACATCTTCGTATTGCTTGCTTGTTTTGATGCTTTTGTCCCGGGAAATAATTCCACTGCCTGTACACGGGGCATCCAATAAAATACGATCGAAGTTTTTCATGACCTTCTCAAACCCGACTCCGTCGTAGTTAGTCACCACAGTGTTTGTTACACCGAGCCGCTGAAGGTTTGCATTCAAGGATTTTGTACGGGGCTCACTGACATCGTTGGCAAAAATGACGCCGGTATTTTTCATCAACTGCGCAATATACGTCGTTTTTCCGCCAGGAGCCGCGGCCATATCAAGTACGCGCTCGTTAATTTGCGGTGCCAGCGCCATTACAGGTAGGAACGATACTGCAGACTGAAGCATGTAATGCCCGGCAAGGTATTCGACTGTGCCGGAGATGGGAACATTAGACTCAAACACCTGGAGCCCTACTTTGGACCACTTTTCCAATGGCTCTACGTTCATTCCACGCTTCACAAGGGCCTGCACCAAGTCACGACGTTTGGCCTTGATTGTGTTGACCCGAATAGTTGTTGGTCGCGGCTTTTCCATTGCTTCAAAGAACTCAACAGCCTCTGTGGGCGAAAACAGGAGAAGAATTGAATCTGTAAGAAACTCATTATACCCGTAGAGTTCCATGATGTCTGCACGAAGCAGCTGCATATAATCTTCCCGCGTTCGCCCCTCTTCCCGCTCTTCCTTAAAATGGGAAAGGACATGGACAGTTTCACCGATGCGATCTCTTAGCTCCTCTACAGTGTGCTGCTGTCCCAGCAGTTGCACCTGCTCTCCATCCTCTTCTTGCTCCTCTGCATCACCGAAGAGTGTTGGTTTGGCTGTTCGGGACCTGATGTCTCCCTCCTGTTCCGCTGCAGCCTCTGAATGTAACTTGTCCATCTGCTGGCGGAATTTTATAGCTTTCGCCTCAAAGTCATCATCATCTTCCACTTCTTCACCATCGGAAAAGTAATCACTTTCTTCTTCCTCGTAGGATCCGAATTCTTCATCGTTGTATTCGACTTCTTCATTTTCCTCGTATGGCGCATAGTTGCCACTGATACCGCCATTTCCAGACATCACGTCGGAGTTATCAGAGCCTAACTCTTCTAAGTGGTGTTGTTTCCGCTGTGCTTGTGACTTTTTCGGGCGTTTTTGGGTCGCGTTTCCGCTCCCTCGCTTTATTTTTGCCACAGGTACCTCCTTTTTGGAGTTCTTCACCTTTCGATCCGGCTTGGACATAACAGCTTACTTCGCTTGTAAATACGGAGAGTAAGAGCGCATTACGGGGAAAGGAATCAAACAAGGAGAATGTAAAGTGGGGAAACTCGTGGAGAGTGGGGGTTGGGGGAAGTGTTTCCACACGGGAAAGATTTGTGGGAACCTGAAGAGCAGCCTGCATTCTTTCCCATTTTCATCTAACCCATTCTACATGCCTCCCGAAATCGCAACAGGTGGTAAAGGTTTCTTCCACTCCTGTAAGTACAAGAGAGCCACCTGTCACCTCTTTACTGATCGTTCCCACAACATATGACGCCCGCTGCAAAGGTTTAATGTATTATACGGCACCCACAGGACATTTTTACCCCATAAGCGTACCGGCCTTTCACCGCCGCAACAAACATTCATGAAGATCGTGCGGCCTGCACGCGGTGGACCATGAGAAATATCGTACACTCGTAAGCTCGATAGACTAACAGCGCACGACATCAGCCAAATGGATAGCAAGAAAAGTTGTGTGCGAGGCCTGGACATTTCCCACCAGTAACCAATCAAATGTGTCCGACTCACTAAGCACCACCACTTCGTTCTCCTATTGCACTGTGGAAAGAGTGAAGCCAGCCATTTTTGTCCGTTACTCGCTCTCCAGCGCGTTGTCTGCTTCCGGTACTGCACGGTAGTTCTAAACTACCTTAACGGTTTCGCAGTGAGCGAGGAAACACAAAGAAGAAGGTAGAAAAACTTCCATTGAGGGTATGTGAACCATCGAACGGAGAAGCCTTAACAGCAAAGCTTTACAGAATCACTATGTACCCTCTTCACGTTAAAGGTGTTTAATGTGCGCGAATCCCTAATCGATTAGCAACTCGAAGGAAATGCAAACTCTTTATTGATTAAATGGGATATCATGGAAATAAAAAAACATTTACTTTCTCATACGCTGCGATTAATTAAGAAGAGAGTCCCCTTTGAAACACTGAAATGATTTTGTGCTGTTATCTTTACCGCATGACACAATCTCCCCATTACCTGAGTAGGTCACATCGAGTACGCCATCCGTATGTGACGTATCAAGAGTCAACAATGCGTTCGTGCCACAGCGGAGGTCCCACAGTCGGACAGTGCTGTCTTCGCTGGCGGTGGCGAAAAAATTCCCTCCGTTAACTTCGCCTTCGTCAGGGCGCCACAGCCACGAGGCCGCGTATAGCCACTGCTTGTGCCCGCTAAACACTTTCACGCTGCCCGTGCTTTCACCAACGCGGGTGTCGTACAATCGCGCTCGGTTGTCTGTACATGCAGCGATGATCAAATCACCACCACCACCACCTCCTACAGTCCTTACGGCGAGCCCCTGCACCGGGTGGTCCCCTATGTACTGTTTCTGAAGCACCGCAGTCTCCACGTCCATGCACTTAAGTGTACCGTCAAGACCGGAGGAGTACAGGAGGGCGGCACCCTTTGCCGCAGAGAAGCGGCACGAAAGGGCCGGCCGCGTGTGATCTGTGAATGAGACAAGTGGCTCCTTCGCCGAGGGTTCTGTGGCTCCGTCCACCACTTGTGACCATTCGAACACCTTTACCGTACAATCCCATGAGGCGGTAGCCACATACTTTCCCGCCCCCGGGGAAATGTCAATGGACTCTATTGCATCCGTGTGGGCCTTCACAGAGCTGAGAAGTTGAAATTTCGATGCTGTAGCGTTGAACACCCACGCCGCCGCTCGTCCATCTTTGCTGCAACTCACGCAATAGAAGTCTTCTAAAAGACTGGAGCGTGCTCGTTTCTTCACCGAATCACGAGTTGTGTTTGTTGCTGTACTCCTTGGTTTCATTGGGTGGACAACGACCTCTTTCACGCACTCGTCATGATGCGCTCCAATCGCCACACAGTCGTCGGCATCCCAAAGCCGGATGCACCGATCATACGACCCAGTTAACAATAGTTCGGAATGCCCCACGAATGGCACACGTACGCTGCTAACCCAGTCATCGTGTGGCAGATGCGAGCTTTCCTTTGCCTGCAACGCGGGCGTGTATTCGACGTTAACGAGTTCCTCCGTACTGACACCTCGCCGGCTCAGAAACTTCTGCAGCGTAGTTGTGATATATTCACCATTATACAAAAAGTCAAACACTTGATCATTAACCGAAAGAACGCTCTGAACAAGCACGTTCAGCCCTTCTGGAAGCACATTCAATGGCACAGCATAGGACTCTTCCGGCATTGTTTTCGCATAGCTGTCAGTAAAAAAAGTTACCATCACATGGCCAACACCCGTCGCCGCGGAGGAAATAGCTTCTTCTTTCATCAGAACAAGCAAATTCACGATTACTATGCTGAAGTAACCTCAGGTGGTGAAGATATTTCCTATTAAGGACAGATAAGAGAAGAAAAGTAAAGCAAAAATAAGAGATAATAATAAAAAGAAAATTAATCATCAGAAAAATAAGATAAATAACTCAAAAGCACAATGAACAAGCAAAAACAAAACAATTATAAAGCAATATATTACTAAAAACAAAAGATAAATTAAAAAAAAACAACCTGCAAAAATAAACCATTCCTCCAAAGCATTAACATCACACACAAACATAACGACAAAGTTAAAAATCACACAGCCATAAATAGCTCGTATGTAAAAATTAACAGAGCAAAACATGATAAATTTCACACCCTCTCCAAAAAAGGAAAAAAAATTCGACAGAGCTCCACAAATTAGGTTGGAGGCCAACCTTACCATTTTCGTACCTGGCATACTGAAGGCAAATGGAAGAAAAGTATGAGGTGTTGACATATGCGGGATCGTAGTAAGCAACATCATACATAGGGGGAGGGAATGACTGAAAACGCAAACAAATACAAATGATGAAATACGAAGATACAAACCAAGCGGTGCTATTGCGCACACGTGAGGGGCGTACAAGGATTTTCCTCATATTGGTTGCGTTGCTTCAGAATAATGGTATGGATGCAACAGTTAGCCACGGAAAAGGCACAATAGCATTTGCATTTGACACAGTAGAGAAAGGGGAGAGATGTGTACACATAAACCAATATAACAATAAGGGAAGAAAACATCGAACCGAGCAGTTGGTAAAAATGGTGATAGGGTAGCGGTTGTAATATTGACATAAAACAGGCACTGCCACATTAAAAGATGTTTTTGAACAGAGTTGTGAGTCGGCAGGAGGTGCGTGCACAGTAATTAAATGCCGGGACCACAACATCCACACTACAGAAAGTTATGAAGAGTAGACCATAACATGTGTTTAGTGAGGCAGGGGATAAACCAAAAAAGGATCTACAAGACATGATTAACATATTTGCAAGGGGGCCGAAACAAAAACATATAACAACGTTAACATGTGTGGTAAACGTAAATGGTAAAAGGAAAAATTACGAACCTTTGCAACATACACCACCAACACATACAGTAACACAAGCTTTCCACAGTTAAAGCGAAAAAAATTAATTCCCGTGAAGCTCACGCTCCAATCCATGATTAGAAATTATAATGAGTGACGCACTCCTAAGTGTACTGACAGAGTGCTCACTGCCAACTGCTGCACAGTGATCGACAACTCGACCCACTTTCACTGCAATACGCCGTATAACTCCTTCGCAATATTCCTCATTCCACGTGGCTTTCGATGACGGCGGGAGGCTCACCTGCCAGCGCTCACATAAAGGCAACAATAGCTTCTGTCTTTGGGATAGAGGGACTGTACCGAAAACAGCGTGCAAACAGCTGTCAATCATCTGCGAAGTTCCACTTAATACGCCACGTAAGGATCCCGTATCGCTGAAGGAAGTGCTTGACAGATCCCCGTCTTCGACAACCTCGTGGTCCAACCTCAGTGCTGCGAAGGACCGTCCGACTACAGCGTTTAGTTGGTACATTTCAACAGGCTCAGGGACGCCACGCAACGACATGGATCCAAGAGCTGTCACGTCAAGTTGCCCACGCTCTGAATTGCTTAGCGAAAGATATGCCGCGCGCGTCAGCAGCACCTGACCACCATTAGCCACACTTTCTGTTCGCGCTGCCATGTTTGATGTTCGCCCGTAGTAATCGTAGCCTTTTGTCACTTCGTCATGACGGATATCGCAAAGACCAGTGTGGACCCCGACACGCACGCGCAGCCCATTCCACAGTTGGCGATAAACCTCAGGATCCAACCGTGCGGACGGTGCCTTGTATTCGTTATCGTCATCTGCACGCTGCCTCTCAAACTCACGATACGAATCGTCGAATGCTGTGGTGCCCCACTCATGGCGCAGGAAGCACCGCTGTAAGTCGGACGCAAGCTGTGCAGCAGCAAAAGGTTTTTTACAAGCAATCATAAACGAGTCCCCGACAGTCTTTACCTCATAGCATCCGTACTGTACGATGAGTGAGCGGATAAGACGGTGGTGTGTTGACACGGCATCAGGCATCAGCTCAGGGTGTGCTGCCCATTGCGCTGTACTGCTCTCTATGTCAGTAAAGATTAGCGTTACGGGCTCCATTGGCTCCTTGGGAGCACTGTCATTGTCACGCGCACCACGGCGCAGAACATAGAGCACCACCACCAGAGGCGCAGCAAACAAAGCCAAGGCGACGAGGGAACCAACAATAACTCCGGCAAGTTGTGCGGACGACAACTTAATGGCGTTAGGATCAGCGTAGCGTATCAATGGCGTGACGGGCGAGGTTAATGGCGGTACGGAGGCATTTAATGCACGTGCCAGTGACCACATGGAAATACGCGTTGCGCCATAGTTCACGACACACACCTCTCCTTGTTCAGGGACTGGGTCATTGGCTGTGAAGCACTCCTTCTCCTCTTCCTCTTCAAAAGGACCGTACCGCATTTCATCCGCGGTAATGATAGATTGCATGTAGATGGTGTCAAGCAGCGTTTTGGGTGTCACATACTCCATGCGTGGGAGGACGGCTTGAGCAAACCGTGCAGCAGCGTACCCCAGCAATGGCAGCGGCTTCCATGCTGATGAGTCTGGCAATGCGGTATGAAATTCTCTTACGATCTCTGATGACGTATTGGCGTCTGCCCAGTGAGGTAAACTTGTCGCGAACTGCACACGCTCAGCGTTCGGGTTACCATTGAATGCGCTGACCAGCTCATCATACATCAGGGCAACGTCGAAGAATGGGATGAGCACACGCACATCTGGGTTGCGATCCAGGTGCGCTGCGAGCAAGGAAGGGTCACCGGGGGCAAGACCAATAACAAACGCATTCCCACGGTTTGGCAGGCGCCCAACAAGGGTGGCATTGTCATCCAGCACAGCTACCGTTTGCAGTGTTCCGCCGTGCATCCAAACAATCTTCCGCAGTGCGACCTCAATGATGGTGGCATCAGTTCCACGTACGATGGCAGACATAGGGGCGCTGGCACTTGTGTTTGTCACGTAACCCACAACAACAAACAACTGCTGCTCGAGTGTGGGCGACAGTTGAATCACGTTTTTGCCACGATGATGCAGGCGTGGTGTAAGCATCACGGGGTCAACGAAAGCAACTTCGGCAATGGACAGCATCGCATCATCAACGACACCAAACACAGCCGTCACACTCCTTGTGTCAAGCTGATGCTGCAATGTTCTGGCACTTTCAGCTGAGGATGATGCCATTGAATGAAAGAACAGTCGCCGTGAAAGGGCTGATTCTCTTCCCCTGGTGGAAGCGTACAGCACCTCGGACATCGACGCATATGTATCCACAGGTAGCGCCGTATCAAACAAAGTTAAGGACAGGATACTCATCGGTGATGGGATTCTCGGTTTGTTTATGTAACACTTTTTGGAATCAAAAATTGTCACTCCGCCGTTGACTGGAAATAATCTATAGCCACTACCAATAACATTCATTAGTACCAGACTTCCTCCCTGATTACAGTTGCATGCTGCTCCCTGTTTAGCCGCCCCACCTTTGCAGTCTCCACCAAAATCACCAATCACAAGATCGTCAATAACATAACGGCGCTGGTTATACAGTGACTCCATGAATGCCTTCCTGCTTGTTAGCCACTCCCGACTACTTAGCGCCTGGGACAGCACTTCTCCCGCAATCCACCCATACACCATAAGCCTCCCATCCACGTCGTCGTGGTCGAAGTTATCCGTGCCATGAAAACAGTCACTCCAGGATTAGCGCTCAGGTACGACCTCATGTGATCCTGAAAGCGCCTGATTGCTCGGTAGAGTGTGTTTTTTGCTAGTGGATTTGTTCCAGTCAATATTACCTGTCCAAATTTCAAAGGCGCCCCTGCAGCTTCCAATGCCTCGCGCCACGCTCCTACGATAGAAAACTCGAGTGTTGAATGAGCCAGTACGTAAGCGTCGCGTGTACGTTTGTCAGCCACTATTTTATTCAGAAACCTCATTGTGTCGTTGATTGGTGGTGCAACAGCGATTACACCCTGAGGCCGCGTCTTCGCAAACGCTTCCCACGCCGCTTCGAAGGCTCTGTCGTCAGCAAAAGCTTCCATTGAGCTTTTTACAGTAAACACACCGCACAGCTCACGACCCATATGAGAGAACAGCTCTACTGCATGCTTATACTCACTATCACCAAACGAAATGTCCTGAAGATACATAAATCCAATCCGAAGCAGGCGCAGTTGGCTGACAGCATACCGGACCAATGCAATAAGCTCGGCAGTGGGTGAAGCGCGGATAAAATATATGTTGGGATTCCATCCACGCACAATACTCGACCCTGTAGATGGAGCGAAGGCAACCAGATCTTCCCGCTTCAGCAACGGAAGTGCGTGTAATGTTTCAATATCGGTCAGTGGTCCAAACACAACAAATAAACCCTTTTCTGTAGTAGCAACACGTTGTAAGGCATCAACTACTTCAACGTTGTTAGGGGGAGGCGGCACAACCTGCACCGTTACATTGGGTGCCACAGTCCACTGGCGAGCGGCAAATGACGCATTGAGGCCGGCATTTATTGCTTCAACTTGTCTGTACTCAACGTAGGGACTATAAATGAAAGAGTAAACCTTCACCTTTATGTTTCCCTCTGAGTGCGCTGGAAGAACATTTGAGAACAGTAACAGTGCCATAACGGTGGAAAGGCGACAGTGCCACACAGCGGAGCCCGCGGATTTGCTCGCAGCAGGCGTGTGAGGACCATCAGTTTCACTGTGGTAAATCATTGAATACGTGAAGGAAGCAATGAATGGCTTGCTTTAGGTGAGTGGCCGTATGTGTACGCGTGCTTGTTGTCTACAAAAGTTGTGTGGGAGGTGGGTGTAGTGCAAAGAAATTTGGTGGGATTATAAATGGCGGACACAACCTTCCACAACAGCATCAAAGAGAAGATTTGCGATTCACACTGTTATAGGTAGCAGCGTGACGAAAAACAGTAACAGCTGCAACAGATTGTGGTGTTAGGCCAGCACAGACTGCTACGGCACGACACAAGTGGGTGTAAAGCTGGCTTTCATTACATTGGTGTAACTCGAATAAACTCGACAGGGCAGCAACGAATTCGGAACAGCTCCCTCGGAAATCACTAAAGGCAGTCACGAGATCAAGATCTGTCACGAAAAATGACACGCCGCTGCCAGCCGGGGGATTATATACTTGGGTGCTGCCGATACACGCGTAATTCCTTCCACGCAGTAAATGATAAGATGGAGCAACGACGACACCCGAATCGGAAGCCACACGCGGCGAAATAGGACAGAATCGCATTCAGTCATAGGTCACAAGTATTGCGTTGTTCAGCCATGCGATTGCAAAAACGGTAGCATCCAAATTACATCGCATACAACATTCACTCAATCCATATCGTGCACGAAGAACACAAAATGTGGGTACGAGCCATTACTACACGGCATCGACACGCAGGACTGGGTCATCGTTTGGAGGCCAACCTTACCATTTTCGTACCTGGCATACTGAAGGCAAATGGAAGAAAAGTATGAGGTGTTGACATATGCGGGATCGTAGTAAGCAACGTCATACATAGGGGGAGGGAATGACTGAAAACGCAAACAAATACAAATGATGAAATACGAAGATACAAACCAAGCGGTGCTATTGCGCACACGTGAGGGGCGTACAAGGATTTTCCTCATATTGGTTGCGTTGCTTCAGAATAATGGTATGGATGCAACAGTTAGCCACGGAAAAGGCACAATAGCATTTGCATTCGACACAGTAGAGAAAGGGGAGAGATGTGTACACATAAACCAATATAACAATAAGGGAAGAAAACATCGAACCGAGCAGTTGGTAAAAATGGTGATAGGGTAGCGGTTGTAATATTGACATAAAACCAGGCACTGCCACATAAAAGATGTTT
>NC_026737.1:968503-975396 GCF_000210295.1 Trypanosoma brucei gambiense DAL972
GCATTCAAAACAATTTTCCGCCAGTGCGACCTCAATGATGGTGGCATCAGCTTCACGTTACGATGGCAGACATAGGGGTGCGGGCACTTGTGTTTGTCACGTAACCCACAACAACAAACAACTGCTGCTCGAGTGTGGGCGACAGTTGAATCACGTTTTTGCCACGATGATGCAGGCGTGGTGTAAGCATCACGGGGTCAACGAAAGCAACTTCGGCAATGGACAGCATCGCATCATCAACGACACCAAACACAGCCGTCACACTCCTTGTGTCAAGCTGATGCTGCAATGTTCTGGCACTTTCAGCTGAGGATGATGCCATTGAATGAAAGAACAGTCGCCGTGAAAGGGCTGATTCTCTTCCCCTGGTGGAAGCGTACAGCGCCTCGGACATCGACGCATATGTATCCACAGGTAGCGCCGTATCAAACAAAGTTAAGGACAGGATACTCATCGGTGATGGGATTCTCGGTTTGTTTATGTAACACTTTTTGGAATCAAAAATTGTTACTCCGCCGTTGACTGGAAATAATCTATAGCCACTACCAATAACATTCATTAGTACCAGACTTCCTCCCTGATTACAGTTGCATGCTGCTCCCTGTTTAGCCGCCCCACCTTTGCAGTCTCCACCAAAATCACCAATCACAAGATCGTCAATAACATAACGGCGCTGGTTATACAGTGACTCCATGAATGCCTTCCTGCTTGTTAGCCACTCCCGACTACTTAGCGCCTGGGACAGCACTTCTCCCGCAATCCACCCATACACCATAAGCCTCCCATCCACGTCGTCGTGGTCGAAGTTATCCGTGCCATTGAAAACAGTCACTCCAGGATTAGCGCTCAGGTACGACCTCATGTGATCCTGAAAGCGCCTGATTGCTCGGTAGAGTGTGTTTTTTGCTAGTGGATTTGTTCCAGTCAATATTACCTGTCCAAATTTCAAAGGCGCCCCTGCAGCTTCCAATGCCTCGCGCCACGCTCCTACGATAGAAAACTCGAGTGTTGAATGAGCCAGTACGTAAGCGTCGCGTGTACGTTTGTCAGCCACTATTTTATTCAGAAACCTCATTGTGTCGTTGATTGGTGGTGCAACAGCGATTACACCCTGAGGCCGCGTCTTCGCAAACGCTTCCCACGCCGCTTCGAAGGCTCTGTCGTCAGCAAAAGCTTCCATTGAGCTTTTTACAGTAAACACACCGCACAGCTCACGACCCATATGAGAGAACAGCTCTACTGCATGCTTATACTCACTATCACCAAACGAAATGTCCTGAAGATACATAAATCCAATCCGAAGCAGGCGCAGTTGGCTGACAGCATACCGGACCAATGCAATAAGCTCGGCAGTGGGTGAAGCGCGGATAAAATATATGTTGGGATTCCATCCACGCACAATACTCGACCCTGTAGATGGAGCGAAGGCAACCAGATCTTCCCGCTTCAGCAACGGAAGTGCGTGTAATGTTTCAATATCGGTCAGTGGTCCAAACACAACAAATAAACCCTTTTCTGTAGTAGCAACACGTTGTAAGGCATCAACTACTTCAACGTTGTTAGGGGGAGGCGGCACAACCTGCACCGTTACATTGGGTGCCACAGTCCACTGGCGAGCGGCAAATGACGCATTGAGGCCGGCATTTATTGCTTCAACTTGTCTGTACTCAACGTAGGGACTATAAATGAAAGAGTAAACCTTCACCTTTATGTTTCCCTCTGAGTGCGCTGGAAGAACATTTGAGAACAGTAACAGTGCCATAACGGTGGAAAGGCGACAGTGCCACACAGCGGAGCCCGCGGATTTGCTCGCAGCAGGCGTGTGAGGACCATCAGTTTCACTGTGGTAAATCATTGAATACGTGAAGGAAGCAATGAATGGCTTGCTTTAGGTGAGTGGCCGTATGTGTACGCGTGCTTGTTGTCTACAAAAGTTGTGTGGGAGGTGGGTGTAGTGCAAAGAAATTTGGTGGGATTATAAATGGCGGACACAACCTTCCACAACAGCATCAAAGAGAAGATTTGCGATTCACACTGTTATAGGTAGCAGCGTGACGAAAAACAGTAACAGCTGCAACAGATTGTGGTGTTAGGCCAGCACAGACTGCTACGGCACGACACAAGTGGGTGTAAAGCTGGCTTTCATTACATTGGTGTAACTCGAATAAACTCGACAGGGCAGCAACGAATTCGGAACAGCTCCCTCGGAAATCACTAAAGGCAGTCACGAGATCAAGATCTGTCACGAAAAATGACACGCCGCTGCCAGCCGGGGGATTATATACTTGGGTGCTGCCGATACACGCGTAATTCCTTCCACGCAGTAAATGATAAGATGGAGCAACGACGACACCCGAATCGGAAGCCACACGCGGCGAAATAGGACAGAATCGCATTCAGTCATAGGTCACAAGTATTGCGTTGTTCAGCCATGCGATTGCAAAAACGGTAGCATCCAAATTACATCGCATACAACATTCACTCAATCCATATCGTGCACGAAGAACACAAAATGTGGGTACGAGCCATTACTACACGGCATCGACACGCAGGACTGGGTCATCGTTTGGAGGCCAACCTTACCATTTTCGTACCTGGCATACTGAAGGCAAATGGAAGAAAAGTATGAGGTGTTGACATATGCGGGATCGTAGTAAGCAACGTCATACATAGGGGGAGGGAATGACTGAAAACGCAAACAAATACAAATGATGAAATACGAAGATACAAACCAAGCGGTGCTATTGCGCACACGTGAGGGGCGTACAAGGATTTTCCTCATATTGGTTGCGTTGCTTCAGAGTAATGGTATGGATGCAACAGTTAGCCACGGAAAAGGCACAATAGCATTTGCATTTGACACAGTAGAGAAAGGGGAGAGATGTGTACACATAAACCAATATAACAATAAGGGAAGAAAACATCGAACCGAGCAGTTGGTAAAAATGGTGATAGGGTAGCGGTTGTAATATTGACATAAAACAGGCACTGCCACATTAAAAGATGTTTTTGAACAGAGTTGTGAGTCGGCAGGAGGTGCGTGCACAGTAATTAAATGCCGGGACCACAACATCCACACTACAGACAGTTATGAAGAGTAGACCATAACATGTGTTTAGTGAGGCAGGGGATAAACCAAAAAAGGATCTACAAGACATGATTAACATATTTGCAAGGGGGCCGAAACAAAAACATATAACAACGTTAACATGTGTGGTAAACGTAAATGGGAAAAGGAAAAATTACGAACCTTTGCAACATACACCACCAACACATACAGTAACACAAGCTTTCCACAGTTAAAGCGAAAACAATTAATTCCCGTGAAGCTCACGCTCCAATCCATGATTAGAAATTATAATGAGTGACGCACTCCCGAGTGTGCTGACAGAGTGCTCACTGCCACTTGCTGCACAGTGATCCGCAACTCGACCCACTTTCACTGCAATACGCCGTATAACTCCTTCGCAATATTCCTCATTCCACGTGGCTTTCGATGACGGCGGGAGGCTCACCTGCCAGCGCTCACATAAAGGCATCAATAGCTGCTGTTGGTGTGCAGGAGCGAACGCACCAAAAACTGCCTTAATCGATATCGAGAATTTCTGTGCCGACGCGTTGATTGATCCACGTAAGGATCCCGTATCGCTGAAGGAAGTGCTTGACAGATCCCCGTCCTCGACAACCTCGTGGTCCAACCTCAGTGCTGCGAAGGACCGTCCGACTACAGCGTTTAGTTGGTACATTTCAACAGGCTCAGGGACGCCACGCAACGACATGGATCCAAGAGCTGTCACGTCAAGTTGCCCACGCTCTGAATTGCTTAGCGAAAGATATGCCGCGCGCGTCAGCAGCACCTGACCACCATTAGCCACACTTTCTGTTCGCGCTGCCATGTTTGATGTTCGCCCGTAGTAATCGTAGCCTTTCGTCACCTCATCTCGGCGGATATCGCAAAGACCAGTGTGGACCCCGACACGTACACGCAACCCATTCCACAGTTGGCGATAAACCTCAGGATCCAACCGTGCGGACGGTGCCTTGTATTCGTTATCGTCATCTGCACGCTGCCTCTCAAACTCACGATACGAATCGTCGAATGCTGTGGTGCCCCACTCATGGCGCAGGAAGCACCGCTGTAAGTCGGACGCAAGCTGTGCAGCAGCAAAAGGTTTTTTACAAGCAATCATAAACGAGTCCCCGACAGTCTTTACCTCATAGCATCCGTACTGTACGATGAGTGAGCGGATAAGACGGTGGTGTGTTGACACGGCATCAGGCATCAGCTCAGGGTGTGCTGCCCATTGCGCTGTACTGCTCTCTATGTCAGTAAAGATTAGCGTTACGGGCTCCATTGGCTCCTTGGGAGCACTGTCATTGTCACGCGCACCACGGCGCAGAACATAGAGCACCACCACCAGAGGCGCAGCAAACAAAGCCAAGGCGACGAGGGAACCAACAATAACTCCGGCAAGTTGTGCGGACGACAACTTAATGGCGTTAGGATCAGCGTAGCGTATCAATGGCGTGACGGGCGAGGTTAATGGCGGTACGGAGGCATTTAATGCACGTGCCAGTGACCACATGGAAATACGCGTTGCGCCATAGTTCACGACACACACCTCTCCTTGTTCAGGGACTGGGTCATTGGCTGTGAAGCACTCCTTCTCCTCTTCCTCTTCAAAAGGACCGTACCGCATTTCATCCGCGGTAATGATAGATTGCATGTAGATGGTGTCAAGCAGCGTTTTGGGTGTCACATACTCCATGCGTGGGAGGACGGCTTGAGCAAACCGTGCAGCAGCGTACCCCAGCAATGGCAGCGGCTTCCATGCTGATGAGTCTGGCAATGCGGTATGAAATTCTCTTACAATCTCTGATGACGTATTGGCGTCTGCCCAGTGAGGTAAACTTGTCGCGAACTGCACACGCTCAGCGTTCGGGTTACCATTGAATGCGCTGACCAGCTCATCATACATCAGGGCAACGTCGAAGAATGGGATGAGCACACGCACATCTGGGTTGCGATCCAGGTGCGCTGCGAGCAAGGAAGGGTCACCGGGGGCAAGACCAATAACAAACGCATTCCCACGGTTTGGCAGGCGCCCAACAAGGGTGGCATTGTCATCCAGCACAGCTACCGTTTGCAGTGTTCCGCCGTGCATCCAAACAATCTTCCGCAGTGCGACCTCAATGATGGTGGCATCAGCTCCACGTACGATGGCAGACATAGGGGCACTGGCACTTGTGTTTGTCACGTAACCCACAACAACAAACAACTGCTGCTCGAGTGTGGGCGACAGTTGAATCACGTTTCTGCCACGATGATGCAGGCGTGGTGTAAGCATTACGGGGTCAACGAAAGCAACTTCGGCAATGGACAGCATCGCATCATCAACGACACCAAACACAGCCGTCACACTCCTTGTGTCAAGCTCGCTCTGTAGTGCCAAATAGGTGGCATTTGATGGCGAAGGTATCATGCTTATAAATAGCCGATCAGATTGACCAAATCTCCCGTTACCAGTTAGAACATTAGCTCCGTAGTACAGTGCCTCGCTGGAGACCTGCGCTAACTCGCGATCCAGAATTAAAAACATCAAAGTGTTCAGTGGAGAGTACAATCTTACGCTTTCAGCAAGGCACCTGGACGGTTCAAAGACTGTTGTTCCTCCCTGCACCGTGTGGAATCGCTCGTCGTTTCCAACGACATTGATGTACAGCACATTCCCTCCCTGATTACAGTTGCATGCTGCTCCTCGCTCACCGGCCCCACCTTTGCAGTCTCCACCAAAATCACCAATCACAAGGTCGTCAATAACATAACGGCGCTGGTTATACAGTGACTCCATGAATGCCTTCCTGCTTGTTAGCCACTCCCGACTACTTAGCGCCTGGGACAGCACTTCTCCCGCAATCCACCCATATACCATAAGCTCCCCGTCCACGTCGTCGTGGTCGAAGTTATCCGTGCCATTGAAAACAGTCACTCCAGGATTAGCGCTCAGGTACGACCTCATGTGATCCTGAAAGCGCCTGATTGCTCGGTAGTTTGTGTCCCTCGCCAGTGGACCTGTTCGTGTTAGCATGAGTTGGCCAAGAAAAAATTCAACACCATCTGCTTCCAATGCCTCACGCCACGTGTCTAGTGCGAACTCAAGCGATGAAGAAGACAGCAAATAAGCATCGTGCGTGCGGCTGTCAGACAACAACCTCGTCACAAACTTGATGAGGTCTTTTGCCGGAGGGGCAAACGCGATGACGCCTTGCGGTCTCGTCTCCGCAAACTGCTCCCAGGCGGTATTAAAGTCATCATCGTTGACCCGTCCTCTCATTAAGCCGTCCACAGTAAACACACCACATAGCTCACGGCCCACGCTGGACATTAGTGACGTGGTCATCTTATACTCAGTATCACCAAAGGAAATGCCCCGAAGATACATAAATCCAATCCGAAGCAGGCGCAGTTGGCTGACAGCATAGCGAACGAGGGTGAGCAATTCCGCATTGGGCGAAGCAGTGAGGAAATATACGTGGGAATTCCATCCACGCATAGCGTTGGACCCGGTGGATGGAGCAAAACCGACCAAATTCTCTCGCTCCAGCAATGGAAGGGAGGCAAGCGCCTGACCGTCGCCAACTGGCCCAAGAACGACAAAGAACTCGCCTTTGTGTCGCTCTAAGGCGACTTGAAGGACCTCAACAGGCTTGATCTTGTAAGACGTAGGGGGAATGAGCTCTACCTTGACATCGGGTGCAACAGTCCATTTGCGGGATGCCAGAGAAGCGTTGAGTCCTGCATTGATTGCATCGCATAGGTTGTCCGGTATAAGAGGATTATATAGCAAAGAGTAGACCCTAACCGTCATGACATCTTCTGATAAAGCTGGGGG
>NC_026737.1:975496-1145529 GCF_000210295.1 Trypanosoma brucei gambiense DAL972
GACATATGCGGGATCGTAGTAAGCAACGTCATACATCGTTTGGAGGGAATGACTGAAAACGCAAACAAATACAAATGATGAAATACGAAGATACAAACCAAGCGGTGCTATTGCGCACACGTGAGGGGCGTACAAGGATTTTCCTCATATTGGTTGCGTTGCTTCAGAATAATGGTATGGATGCAACAGTTAGCCACGGAAAAGGCACAATAGCATTTGCATTCGACACAGTAGAGAAAGGGGAGAGATGTGTACACATAAACCAATATAACAATAAGGGAAGAAAACATCGAACCGAGCAGTTGGTAAAAATGGTGATAGGGTAGCGGTTGTAATATTGACATAAAACAGGCACTGCCACATTAAAAGATGTTTTTGAACAGAGTTGTGAGTCGGCAGGAGGTGCGTGCACAGTAATTAAATGCCGGGACCACAACATCCACACTACAGAAAGTTATGAAGAGTAGACCATAACATGTGTTTAGTGAGGCAGGGGATAAACCAAAAAAGGATCTACAAGACATGATTAACATATTTGCAAGGGGGCCGAAACAAAAACATATAACAACGTTAACATGTGTGGTAAACGTAAATGGTAAAAGGAAAAATTACGAACCTTTGCAACATACACCACCAACACATACAGTAACACAAGCTTTCCACAGTTAAAGCGAAAACAATTAATTCCCGTGAAGCTCACGCTCCAATCCATGATTAGAAATTATAATGAGTGACGCACTCCCGAGTGTGCTGACAGAGTGCTCACTGCCACTTGCTGCACAGTGATCCGCAACTCGACCCACTTTCACTGCAATACGCCGTATAACTCCTTCGCAATATTCCTCATTCCACGTGGCTTTCGATGACGGCGGGAGGCTCACCTGCCAGCGCTCACATAAAGGCAACAGTAGCTTCTGTCTTTGGGATAGAGGGACTGTACCGAAAACAGCGTGCAAACAGCTGTCAATCATCTGCGAAGTTCCACTTAATACGCCACGTAAGGATCCCGTATCGCTGAAGGAAGTGCTTGACAGATCCCCGTCTTCGACAACCTCGTGGTCCAACCTCAGTGCTGCGAAGGACCGTCCGACTACAGCGTTTAGTTGGTACATTTCAACAGGCTCAGGGACGCCACGCAACGACATGGATCCAAGAGCTGTCACGTCAAGTTGCCCACGCTCTGAATTGCTTAGCGAAAGATATGCCGCGCGCGTCAGCAGCACCTGACCACCATTAGCCACACTTTCTGTTCGCGCTGCCATGTTTGATGTTCGCCCGTAGTAATCGTAGCCTTTCGTCACTTCGTCATGACGGATATCGCAAAGACCAGTGTGGACCCCGACACGCACGCGCAGCCCATTCCACAGTTGGCGATAAACCTCAGGATCCAACCGTGCGGACGGTGCCTTGTATTCGTTATCGTCATCTGCACGCTGCCTCTCAAACTCACGATACGAATCGTCGAATGCTGTGGTGCCCCACTCATGGCGCAGGAAGCACCGCTGTAAGTCGGACGCAAGCTGTGCAGCAGCAAAAGGTTTTTTACAAGCAATCATAAACGAGTCCCCGACAGTCTTTACCTCATAGCATCCGTACTGTACGATGAGTGAGCGGATAAGACGGTGGTGTGTTGACACGGCATCAGGCATCAGCTCAGGGTGTGCTGCCCATTGCGCTGTACTGCTCTCTATGTCAGTAAAGATTAGCGTTACGGGCTCCACCGGCTCCTTGGGAGCACTGTCATTGTCACGCGCACCACGGCGCAGAACATAGAGCACCACCACCAGAGGCGCAGCAAACAAAGCCAAGGCGACGAGGGAACCAACAAAAACTCCGGCAAGTTGTGCGGACGACAACTTAATGGCGTTAGGATCAGCGTAGCGTATCAATGGCGTGACGGGCGAGGTTAATGGCGGTACGGAGGCATTTAATGCACGTGCCAGTGACCACATGGAAATACGCGTTGCGCCATAGTTCACGACACACACCTCTCCTTGTTCAGGGACTGGGTCATTGGCTGTGAAGCACTCCTTCTCCTCTTCCTCTTCAAAAGGACCGTACCGCATTTCATCCGCGGTAATGATAGATTGCATGTAGATGGTGTCAAGCAGCGTTTTGGGTGTCACATACTCCATGCGTGGGAGGACGGCTTGAGCAAACCGTGCAGCAGCGTACCCCAGCAATGGCAGCGGCTTCCATGCTGATGAGTCTGGCAATGCGGTATGAAATTCTCTTACAATCTCTGATGACGTATTGGCGTCTGCCCAGTGAGGTAAACTTGTCGCGAACTGCACACGCTCAGCGTTCGGGTTACCATTGAATGCGCTGACCAGCTCATCATACATCAGGGCAACGTCGAAGAATGGGATGAGCACACGCACATCTGGGTTGCGATCCAGGTGCGCTGCGAGCAAGGAAGGGTCACCGGGGGCAAGACCAATAACAAACGCATTCCCACGGTTTGGCAGGCGCCCAACAAGGGTGGCATTGTCATCCAGCACAGCTACCGTTTGCAGTGTTCCGCCGTGCATCCAAACAATCTTCCGCAGTGCGACCTCAATGATGGTGGCATCAGTTCCACGTACGATGGCAGACATAGGGGCGCTGGCACTTGTGTTTGTCACGTAACCCACAACAACAAACAACTGCTGCTCGAGTGTGGGCGACAGTTGAATCACGTTTTTGCCACGATGATGCAGGCGTGGTGTAAGCATCACGGGGTCAACGAAAGCAACTTCGGCAATGGACAGCATCGCATCATCAACGACACCAAACACAGCCGTCACACTCCTTGTGTCAAGCTGATGCTGCAATGTTCTGGCACTTTCAGCTGAGGATGATGCCATTGAATGAAAGAACAGTTGTCGTGAAAGGGCTGATTCTCTTCCCCTGGTGGAAGCGTACAGCACCTCGGACATCGACGCATATGTATCCACAGGTAGCGCCGTATCAAACAAAGTTAAGGACAGGATACTCATCGGTGATGGAATTCTCGGTTTGTTTATGTAACACTTTTTGGAATCAAAAATTGTCACTCCGCCGTTGACTGGAAATAATCTATAGCCACTACCAATAACGTTTATGTATACCACACTTCCTCCCTGATTACAGTTGCATGCTGCTCCCTGTTTAGCCGCCCCACCTTTGCAGTCTCCACCAAAATCACCAATCACAAGATCGTCAATAACATAACGGCGCTGGTTATACAGTGACTCCATGAATGCCTTCCTGCTTGTTAGCCACTCCCGACTACTTAGCGCCTGGGACAGCACTTCTCCCGCAATCCACCCATACACCATAAGCCTCCCATCCACGTCGTCGTGGTCGAAGTTATCCGTGCCATTGAAAACAGTCACTCCAGGATTAGCGCTCAGGTACGACCTCATGTGATCCTGAAAGCGCCTGATTGCTTGGTATCGTATGTCTGCTGCTAGTGGATTTGTTCCGGTCAATATTACCTGTCCAAATTTCAAAGGCGCCCCTGCAGCTTCCAATGCCTCACGCCACGCTCCTACGATAGAAAACTCGAGTGCCGAAGGAGCCAGTACGTAAGCGTCGCGTGTACGTTTGTCAGCTACCAATTTCTTCATAAACTGTATTGAATCTTTTCCAGGTGGTGCAAATAAAATTACGCCCTGAGGTTCGGTTAGAGCGAAATCGTTCCATAAGAAATCGAAATCGTGACCGCCATACAAACCTTCGTCGTCGATATTCTTTGTAAACACACCGCACAGCTCACGACCCATATGAGAGAACAGCTCTACTGCATGCTTATACTCACTATCACCAAAGGAGGCGTTCTGAAGATACATAAATCCAATCCGAAGCAGGCGCAGTTGGCTGACGGCGTGCCGCACCAATGCAATAAGCTCGGCAGTGGGTGAAGCGCGGATAAAATATATGTTGGGATTCCATCCACGCACAATACTCGACCCTGTAGATGGAGCGAAGGCAACCAGATCTTCCCGCTTCAGCAACGGAAGTGCGTGTAATGTTTCAATATCGGTCAGTGGTCCAAACACAACAAATAAACCCTTTTCTGTAGTAGCAACACGTTGTAAGGCATCAACTACTTCAACGTTGTTAGGGGGAGGCGGCACAACCTGCACCGTTACATTGGGTGCCACAGTCCACTGGCGAGCGGCAAATGACGCATTGAGGCCGGCATTTATTGCTTCAACTTGTCTGTACTCAACGTAGGGACTATAAATGAAAGAGTAAACCTTCACCTTTATGTTTCCCTCTGAGTGCGCTGGAAGAACATTTGAGAACAGTAACAGTGCCATAACGGTGGAAAGGCGACAGTGCCACACAGCGGAGCCCGCGGATTTGCTCGCAGCAGGCGTGTGAGGACCATCAGTTTCACTGTGGTAAATCATTGAATACGTGAAGGAAGCAATGAATGGCTTGCTTTAGGTGAGTGGCCGTATGTGTACGCGTGCTTGTTGTCTACAAAAGTTGTGTGGGAGGTGGGTGTAGTGCAAAGAAATTTGGTGGGATTATAAATGGCGGACACAACCTTCCACAACAGCATCAAAGAGAAGATTTGCGATTCACACTGTTATAGGTAGCAGCGTGACGAAAAACAGTAACAGCTGCAACAGATTGTGGTGTTAGGCCAGCACAGACTGCTACGGCACGACACAAGTGGGTGTAAAGCTGGCTTTCATTACATTGGTGTAACTCGAATAAACTCGACAGGGCAGCAACGAATTCGGAACAGCTCCCTCGGAAATCACTAAAGGCAGTCACGAGATCAAGATCTGTCACGAAAAATGACACGCCGCTGCCAGCCGGGGGATTATATACTTGGGTGCTGCCGATACACGCGTAATTCCTTCCACGCAGTAAATGATAAGATGGAGCAACGACGACACCCGAATCGGAAGCCACACGCGGCGAAATAGGACAGAATCGCATTCAGTCATAGGTCACAAGTATTGCGTTGTTCAGCCATGCGATTGCAAAAACGGTAGCATCCAAATTACATCGCATACAACATTCACTCAATCCATATCGTGCACGAAGAACACAAAATGTGGGTACGAGCCATTACTACACGGCATCGACACGCAGGACTGGGTCATCGTTTGGAGGCCAACCTTACCATTTTCGTACCTGGCATACTGAAGGCAAATGGAAGAAAAGTATGAGGTGTTGACATATGCGGGATCGTAGTAAGCAACGTCATACATAGGGGGAGGGAATGACTGAAAACGCAAACAAATACAAATGATGAAATACGAAGATACAAACCAAGCGGTGCTATTGCGCACACGTGAGGGGCGTACAAGGATTTTCCTCATATTGGTTGCGTTGCTTCAGAATAATGGTATGGATGCAACAGTTAGCCACGGAAAAGGCACAATAGCATTTGCATTCGACACAGTAGAGAAAGGGGAGAGATGTGTACACATAAACCAATATAACAATAAGGGAAGAAAACATCGAACCGAGCAGTTGGTAAAAATGGTGATAGGGTAGCGGTTGTAATATTGACATAAAACAGGCACTGCCACATTAAAAGATGTTTTTGAACAGAGTTGTGAGTCGGCAGGAGGTGCGTGCACAGTAATTAAATGCCGGGACCACAACATCCACACTACAGACAGTTATGAAGAGTAGACCATAACATGTGTTTAGTGAGGCAGGGGATAAACCAAAAAAGGATCTACAAGACATGATTAACATATTTGCAAGGGGGCCGAAACAAAAACATATAACAACGTTAACATGTGTGGTAAACGTAAATGGTAAAAGGAAAAATTACGAACCTTTGCAACATACACCACCAACACATAGGGTAACACAAGCTTTCCACAGTTAAAGCGAAAACAATTAATTCCCGTGAAGCTCACGCTCCAATCCATGATTAGAAATTATAATGAGTGACGCACTCCCGAGTGTGCTGACAGAGTGCTCACTGCCACTTGCTGCACAGTGATCCGCAACTCGACCCACTTTCACTGCAATACGCCGTATAACTCCTTCGCAATATTCCTCATTCCACGTGGCTTTCGATGACGGCGGGAGGCTCACCTGCCAGCGCTCACATAAAGGCAACAATAGCTTCTGTCTTTGGGATAGAGGGACTGTACCGAAAACAGCGTGCAAACAGCTGTCAATCATCTGCGAAGTTCCACTTAATACGCCACGTAAGGATCCCGTATCGCTGAAGGAAGTGCTTGACAGATCCCCGTCCTCGCCAGATTCGTGGTCCAACCTCAGTGCTGCGAAGGACCGTCCGACTACAGCGTTTAGTTGGTACATTTCAACAGGCTCAGGGACGCCACGCAACGACATGGATCCAAGAGCTGTCACGTCAAGTTGCCCACGCTCTGAATTGCTTAGCGAAAGATATGCCGCGCGCGTCAGCAGCACCTGACCACCATTAGCCACACTTTCTGTTCGCGCTGCCATGTTTGATGTTCGCCCGTAGTAATCGTAGCCTTTCGTCACTTCGTCATGACGGATATCGCAAAGACCAGTGTGGACCCCGACACGCACGCGCAGCCCATTCCACAGTTGGCGATAAACCTCAGGATCCAACCGTGCGGACGGTGCCTTGTATTCGTTATCGTCATCTGCACGCTGCCTCTCAAACTCACGATACGAATCGTCGAATGCTGTGGTGCCCCACTCATGGCGCAGGAAGCACCGCTGTAAGTCGGACGCAAGCTGTGCAGCAGCAAAAGGTTTTTTACAAGCAATCATAAACGAGTCCCCGACAGTCTTTACCTCATAGCATCCGTACTGTACGATGAGTGAGCGGATAAGACGGTGGTGTGTTGACACGGCATCAGGCATCAGCTCAGGGTGTGCTGCCCATTGCGCTGTACTGCTCTCTATGTCAGTAAAGATTAGCGTTACGGGCTCCACCGGCTCCTTGGGAGCACTGTCATTGTCACGCGCACCACGGCGCAGAACATAGAGCACCACCACCAGAGGCGCAGCAAACAAAGCCAAGGCGACGAGGGAACCAACAAAAACTCCGGCAAGTTGTGCGGACGACAACTTAATGGCGTTAGGATCAGCGTAGCGTATCAATGGCGTGACGGGCGAGGTTAATGGCGGTACGGAGGCATTTAATGCACGTGCCAGTGACCACATGGAAATACGCGTTGCGCCATAGTTCACGACACACACCTCTCCTTGTTCAGGGACTGGGTCATTGGCTGTGAAGCACTCCTTCTCCTCTTCCTCTTCAAAAGGACCGTACCGCATTTCATCCGCGGTAATGATAGATTGCATGTAGATGGTGTCAAGCAGCGTTTTGGGTGTCACATACTCCATGCGTGGGAGGACGGCTTGAGCAAACCGTGCAGCAGCGTACCCCAGCAATGGCAGCGGCTTCCATGCTGATGAGTCTGGCAATGCGGTATGAAATTCTCTTACAATCTCTGATGACGTATTGGCGTCTGCCCAGTGAGGTAAACTTGTCGCGAACTGCACACGCTCAGCGTTCGGGTTACCATTGAATGCGCTGACCAGCTCATCATACATCAGGGCAACGTCGAAGAATGGGATGAGCACACGCACATCTGGGTTGCGATCCAGGTGCGCTGCGAGCAAGGAAGGGTCACCGGGGGCAAGACCAATAACAAACGCATTCCCACGGTTTGGCAGGCGCCCAACAAGGGTGGCATTGTCATCCAGCACAGCTACCGTTTGCAGTGTTCCGCCGTGCATCCAAACAATCTTCCGCAGTGCGACCTCAATGATGGTGGCATCAGTTCCACGTACGATGGCAGACATAGGGGCGCTGGCACTTGTGTTTGTCACGTAACCCACAACAACAAACAACTGCTGCTCGAGTGTGGGCGACAGTTGAATCACGTTTTTGCCACGATGATGCAGGCGTGGTGTAAGCATCACGGGGTCAACGAAAGCAACTTCGGCAATGGACAGCATCGCATCATCAACGACACCAAACACAGCCGTCACACTCCTTGTGTCAAGCTGATGCTGCAATGTTCTGGCACTTTCAGCTGAGGATGATGCCATTGAATGAAAGAACAGTCGCCGTGAAAGGGCTGATTCTCTTCCCCTGGTGGAAGCGTACAGCACCTCGGACATCGACGCATATGTATCCACAGGTAGCGCCGTATCAAACAAAGTTAAGGACAGGATACTCATCGGTGATGGGATTCTCGGTTTGTTTATGTAACACTTTTTGGAATCAAAAATTGTCACTCCGCCGTTGACTGGAAATAATCTATAGCCACTACCAATAACATTCATTAGTACCAGACTTCCTCCCTGATTACAGTTGCATGCTGCTCCCTGTTTAGCCGCCCCACCTTTGCAGTCTCCACCAAAATCACCAATCACAAGATCGTCAATAACATAACGGCGCTGGTTATACAGTGACTCCATGAATGCCTTCCTGCTTGTTAGCCACTCCCGACTACTTAGCGCCTGGGACAGCACTTCTCCCGCAATCCACCCATACACCATAAGCCTCCCATCCACGTCGTCGTGGTCGAAGTTATCCGTGCCATTGAAAACAGTCACTCCAGGATTAGCGCTCAGGTACGACCTCATGTGATCCTGAAAGCGCCTGATTGCTCGGTAGAGTGTGTTTTTTGCTAGTGGATTTGTTCCAGTCAATATTACCTGTCCAAATTTCAAAGGCGCCCCTGCAGCTTCCAATGCCTCGCGCCACGCTCCTACGATAGAAAACTCGAGTGTTGAATGAGCCAGTACGTAAGCGTCGCGTGTACGTTTGTCAGCCACTATTTTATTCAGAAACCTCATTGTGTCGTTGATTGGTGGTGCAACAGCGATTACACCCTGAGGCCGCGTCTTCGCAAACGCTTCCCACGCCGCTTCGAAGGCTCTGTCGTCAGCAAAAGCTTCCATTGAGCTTTTTACAGTAAACACACCGCACAGCTCACGACCCATATGAGAGAACAGCTCTACTGCATGCTTATACTCACTATCACCAAACGAAATGTCCTGAAGATACATAAATCCAATCCGAAGCAGGCGCAGTTGGCTGACAGCATACCGGACCAATGCAATAAGCTCGGCAGTGGGTGAAGCGCGGATAAAATATATGTTGGGATTCCATCCACGCACAATACTCGACCCTGTAGATGGAGCGAAGGCAACCAGATCTTCCCGCTTCAGCAATGGAAGTGCGTGTAATGTTTCAATATCGGTCAGTGGTCCAAACACAACAAATAAACCCTTTTCTGTAGTAGCAACACGTTGTAAGGCATCAACTACTTCAGCGTTGTTAGGGGGAGGCGGCACAACCTGCACCGTTACATTGGGTGCCACAGTCCACTGGCGAGCGGCAAATGACGCATTGAGGCCGGCATTTATTGCTTCAACTTGTCTGTACTCGAAGTAGGGACTATAAATGAAAGAGTAAACCTTCACCTTTATGTTTCCCTCTGAGTGCGCTGGAAGAACATTTGAGAACAGTAACAGTGCCATAACGGTGGAAAGGCGACAGTGCCACACAGCGGAGCCCGCGGATTTGCTCGCAGCAGGCGTGTGAGGACCATCAGTTTCACTGTGGTAAATCATTGAATACGTGAAGGAAGCAATGAATGGCTTGCTTTAGGTGAGTGGCCGTATGTGTACGCGTGCTTGTTGTCTACAAAAGTTGTGTGGGAGGTGGGTGTAGTGCAAAGAAATTTGGTGGGATTATAAATGGCGGACACAACCTTCCACAACAGCATCAAAGAGAAGATTTGCGATTCACACTGTTATAGGTAGCAGCGTGACGAAAAACAGTAACAGCTGCAACAGATTGTGGTGTTAGGCCAGCACAGACTGCTACGGCACGACACAAGTGGGTGTAAAGCTGGCTTTCATTACATTGGTGTAACTCGAATAAACTCGACAGGGCAGCAACGAATTCGGAACAGCTCCCTCGGAAATCACTAAAGGCAGTCACGAGATCAAGATATGTCACGAAAAATGGCACGCCGCTGCCAGTCGGGGGATTATATACTTGGGTGCTGCCGATACACGCGTAATTCCTTCCACGCAGTAAATGATAAGATGGAGCAACGACGACACCCGAATCGGAAGCCACACGCCGCGAAATAGGACAGAATCGCATTCAGTCATAGGTCACAAGTATTGCGTTGTTCAGCCATGCGATTGCAAAAACGGTAGCATCCAAATTACATCGCATACAACATTCACTCAATCCATATCGTGCACGAAGAACACAAAATGTGGGTACGAGCCATTACTACACGGCATCGACACGCAGGACTGGGTCATCGTTTGGAGGCCAACCTTACCATTTTCGTACCTGGCATACTGAAGGCAAATGGAAGAAAAGTATGAGGTGTTGACATATGCGGGATCGTAGTAAGCAACGTCATACATAGGGGGAGGGAATGACTGAAAACGCAAACAAATACAAATGATGAAATACGAAGATACAAACCAAGCGGTGCTATTGCGCACACGTGAGGGGCGTACAAGGATTTTCCTCATATTGGTTGCGTTGCTTCAGAGTAATGGTATGGATGCAACAGTTAGCCACGGAAAAGGCACAATAGCATTTGCATTTGACACAGTAGAGAAAGGGGAGAGATGTGTACACATAAACCAATATAACAATAAGGGAAGAAAACATCGAACCGAGCAGTTGGTAAAAATGGTGATAGGGTAGCGGTTGTAATATTGACATAAAACAGGCACTGCCACATTAAAAGATGTTTTTGAACAGAGTTGTGAGTCGGCAGGAGGTGCGTGCACAGTAATTAAATGCCGGGACCACAACATCCACACTACAGACAGTTATGAAGAGTAGACCATAACATGTGTTTAGTGAGGCAGGGGATAAACCAAAAAAGGATCTACAAGACATGATTAACATATTTGCAAGGGGGCCGAAACAAAAACATATAACAACGTTAACATGTGTGGTAAACGTAAATGGTAAAAGGAAAAATTACGAACCTTTGCAACATACACCACCAACACATAGGGTAACACAAGCTTTCCACAGTTAAAGCGAAAACAATTAATTCCCGTGAAGCTCACGCTCCAATCCATGATTAGAAATTATAATGAGTGACGCACTCCCGAGTGTGCTGACAGAGTGCTCACTGCCACTTGCTGCACAGTGATCCGCAACTCGACCCACTTTCACTGCAATACGCCGTATAACTCCTTCGCAATATTCCTCATTCCACGTGGCTTTCGATGACGGCGGGAGGCTCACCTGCCAGCGCTCACATAAAGGCATCAATAGCTGCTGTTGGTGTGCAGGAGCGAACGCACCAAAAACTGCCTTAATCGATATCGAGAATTTCTGTGCCGACGCGTTGATTGATCCACGTAAGGATCCCGTATCGCTGAAGGAAGTGCTTGACAGATCCCCGTCCTCGACAACCTCGTGGTCCAACCTCAGTGCTGCGAAGGACCGTCCGACTACAGCGTTTAGTTGGTACATTTCAACAGGCTCAGGGACGCCACGCAACGACATGGATCCAAGAGCTGTCACGTCAAGTTGCCCACGCTCTGAATTGCTTAGCGAAAGATATGCCGCGCGCGTCAGCAGCACCTGACCACCATTAGCCACACTTTCTGTTCGCGCTGCCATGTTTGATGTTCGCCCGTAGTAATCGTAGCCTTTCGTCACCTCATCTCGGCGGATATCGCAAAGACCAGTGTGGACCCCGACACGTACACGCAACCCATTCCACAGTTGGCGATAAACCTCAGGATCCAACCGTGCGGACGGTGCCTTGTATTCGTTATCGTCATCTGCACGCTGCCTCTCAAACTCACGATACGAATCGTCGAATGCTGTGGTGCCCCACTCATGGCGCAGGAAGCACCGCTGTAAGTCGGACGCAAGCTGTGCAGCAGCAAAAGGTTTTTTACAAGCAATCATAAACGAGTCCCCGACAGTCTTTACCTCATAGCATCCGTACTGTACGATGAGTGAGCGGATAAGACGGTGGTGTGTTGACACGGCATCAGGCATCAGCTCAGGGTGTGCTGCCCATTGCGCTGTACTGCTCTCTATGTCAGTAAAGATTAGCGTTACGGGCTCCATTGGCTCCTTGGGAGCACTGTCATTGTCACGCGCACCACGGCGCAGAACATAGAGCACCACCACCAGAGGCGCAGCAAACAAAGCCAAGGCGACGAGGGAACCAACAATAACTCCGGCAAGTTGTGCGGACGACAACTTAATGGCGTTAGGATCAGCGTAGCGTATCAATGGCGTGACGGGCGAGGTTAATGGCGGTACGGAGGCATTTAATGCACGTGCCAGTGACCACATGGAAATACGCGTTGCGCCATAGTTCACGACACACACCTCTCCTTGTTCAGGGACTGGGTCATTGGCTGTGAAGCACTCCTTCTCCTCTTCCTCTTCAAAAGGACCGTACCGCATTTCATCCGCGGTAATGATAGATTGCATGTAGATGGTGTCAAGCAGCGTTTTGGGTGTCACATACTCCATGCGTGGGAGGACGGCTTGAGCAAACCGTGCAGCAGCGTACCCCAGCAATGGCAGCGGCTTCCATGCTGATGAGTCTGGCAATGCGGTATGAAATTCTCTTACAATCTCTGATGACGTATTGGCGTCTGCCCAGTGAGGTAAACTTGTCGCGAACTGCACACGCTCAGCGTTCGGGTTACCATTGAATGCGCTGACCAGCTCATCATACATCAGGGCAACGTCGAAGAATGGGATGAGCACACGCACATCTGGGTTGCGATCCAGGTGCGCTGCGAGCAAGGAAGGGTCACCGGGGGCAAGACCAATAACAAACGCATTCCCACGGTTTGGCAGGCGCCCAACAAGGGTGGCATTGTCATCCAGCACAGCTACCGTTTGCAGTGTTCCGCCGTGCATCCAAACAATCTTCCGCAGTGCGACCTCAATGATGGTGGCATCAGTTCCACGTACGATGGCAGACATAGGGGCGCTGGCACTTGTGTTTGTCACGTAACCCACAACAACAAACAACTGCTGCTCGAGTGTGGGCGACAGTTGAATCACGTTTTTGCCACGATGATGCAGGCGTGGTGTAAGCATCACGGGGTCAACGAAAGCAACTTCGGCAATGGACAGCATCGCATCATCAACGACACCAAACACAGCCGTCACACTCCTTGTGTCAAGCTGATGCTGCAATGTTCTGGCACTTTCAGCTGAGGATGATGCCATTGAATGAAAGAACAGTCGGTGAAATTGTGTCATATCGGCGTTGCGATTTGTAGCTGATGCTGATTTATGAATTTCGCGATTGATTTTTTTTTTTCGATGAGATTCATTGCTGAGGATAAATAATCCGTTAAGTGGTGCATAAAGGATGATGCCATCGGCATCGCACATTCCATGTTGTATTACTTTCACCGGGTTCTTTGCTGGTAGAAGTTTGTAATTTTCTGCAAACTGCTTTACATATACCACACTTCCTCCCTGATTACAGTTGCATGCTGCTCCTCGCTCACCGGCCCCACCTTTGCAGTCTCCACCAAAATCACCAATCACAAGATCGTCAATAACATAACGGCGCTGGTTATACAGTGACTCCATGAATGCCTTCCTGCTTGTTAGCCACTCCCGACTACTTAGCGCCTGGGACAGCACTTCTCCCGCAATCCACCCATACACCATAAGCTCCCCATCCACGTCGTCGTGGTGGAAGTTATCCGTGCCATTGAAAACAGTCACTCCAGGATTAGCGCTCAGGTACGACCTCATGTGATCCTGAAAGCGCCTGATTGCTTGGTATCGTATGTCTGCTGCTAGTGGATTTGTTCCGGTCAATATTACCTGTCCCGGCTTCAATTGTTTACCAGCCGCCGCTAGTGCAAAGCGCCACGTCACTTCAACTACGAACTCTAGTGCCGAGGGAGCCAGTACGTAAGCGTCGCGTGTACGTTTGTCAGCTACCATCTTGGTAATAAATTTAACAGTGTCTCTTGCTGCTGGTGGTGCAAATAAAATTACACCCTGAGGCCGCGTCTTCGCAAACGCTTCCCACGCCGCTTCGAAGGCTCCGTCGTCAGCAAAAGCTTCCATTGAGCTTTTTACAGTAAACACACCGCACAGCTCACGACCCATATGAGAGAACAGCTCTACTGCATGCTTATACTCACTATCACCAAACGAAATGTCCTGAAGATACATAAATCCAATCCGAAGCAGGCGCAGTTGGCTGACAGCATACCGGACCAATGCAATAAGCTCGGCAGTGGGTGAAGCGCGGATAAAATATATGTTGGGATTCCATCCACGTACAGAGTCGGAACCGGTTATAGGAGCGAAGGCAACCAGATCTTCCCGCTCCAGCAATGGAAGTGCGTGTAATGTTTCAACATCGCCCATTGGCCCGATAATTATAATAAACTTACCTTTATTTTGGTTTATGGTATCATGCAGTGTTTCCATAAATGAAACGTTGTTAGGGGGAGGCGGCACAACCTGCACCGTTACATTGGGTGCCACAGTCCACTGGCGAGCGGCAAATGACGCATTGAGGCCGGCATTTATTGCTTCAGTTAGCCTCAGAGGCAACCTTTGTAGGGAGAGAAAAGAGTAAACCTTCACCTTTATGTTTCCCTCTGAGTGCGCTGGAAGAACATTTGAGAACAGTAACAGTGCCATAACGGTGGAAAGGCGACAGTGCCACACAGCGGAGCCCGCGGATTTGCTCGCAGCAGGCGTGTGAGGACCATCAGTTTCACTGTGGTAAATCATTGAATACGTGAAGGAAGCAATGAATGGCTTGCTTTAGGTGAGTGGCCGTATGTGTACGCGTGCTTGTTGTCTACAAAAGTTGTGTGGGAGGTGGGTGTAGTGCAAAGAAATTTGGTGGGATAAAATAAGTGTTAATGTTAGATATGATAGTGCTGCACCGGTATTAAGTCACATAGTTGTATCTTTTTTCTGTTTTCATCTGGATGACGTTTCCTTCACCAAGCCGCTGTATGTCATTACTTCCATTGGTATTCGCATTTTTTATATTTGAGAACGACTCAAATCTTATTTATGTTTTCTTTTGTGAATTTTAGTTGCAATCTCACTTTTCACCTCGTTTTGTTGCCGTTGTTTTCGTGCTTTTTTACATTCTTTTGCCCATGTGAAAGAGAACATGGGCGTCCGTGTGCGTGAAAAGCTGCGGATCCCGCTGCTCTTAGCGAATAACGTCAGCCTTGAATTCCACCTGATACAGATAATTTATAAACGGGTACTCGAAATGTCAACATGCTGCTGAGCAGAGCCCAATGCTCTGAAGGGCGAGAGGGGAAATAAGGAGTTGCTGATGGTATCTTTGTTCGACTGCTGTCTTTTGGTGGTGGCGCATGGAAGACGACACATATATTTGCCCGTGTATGCACGTAAGGTCGTAGCCCGTATCGTGTGGCGGGGGACTCTTACTCCCATTTGTCCTGCTGCACTTGTCTCAACTCCGCTCCATGTTTCTCACCATTCCGTTTTCCGGTGTATCAGAAGTATGAACCATCTTCATGTGAAAAAAAAATCAGGGACACCGTTTATGATGCTGCGCTGTTAGTCACGTGAGTTTTCGTACGCAGCTCGCCTGCGAACCGTTTGGGGAAAAGGAAGTCACTTGCAGAAGCATGACCTGGTCTCAAAATAATGTGTATCGCTCCGTATGGCGCCGTGGAAACACAGATATCGGTTCTGATTGACATATTTTGTACCTTTCCTGCGGCTAGCCTACCTACTACACAGGTTCCCCGCTTTCTTTTTCTCTAACTCCTCGTACCGTTGCTGCTAGAGGCGTCTAAAAATACAGAGGGAAACAATTTCTCTTTATACTTTCCTTTTCCTTCTTTGCCAGTGTATCACTACTGCACCGTATCAGCAGTAAGATTCCTTCCTTACCTAGAACCAACCCGAGAAAGTGCGGCGGCAGGTGCTCCACCTTCGAACTGAGTTGGTCTTCGGACTGATGCTACTGGGCCATTTCTCCTCTTTCTTTCGTTAAAGCCCTAACTAGTGTAGGAATGGAGGGGGTTTGAAATTTTGTGTAGGGTTAACAGAGGGCCTCAGTTAAACTCTCAACAACTTATCATCGTCCTCCGTTCTCAGCATCACACTTCCTGCACGATGGGGTGAATTTTCTTTTTTTTTTTTGACTCACCCCTCGCCTCAGCTTCCCTTTTCCCATGAGTCTGTGACTTTAAAGAGCATATGTGTGGTCGAGAGCTCACCAATTTGTGCCGCTGCAACTACGGGGAAAAAGGCCAAATTTCCGAAGCAACCTCCTCCCATGAAACAAAAAGAAAATTAAGGTGCGTACGCACAATGAAGGACAGCGCACACACGCGTGCCCACCACGTTCTCTTTCCCTCACTAGCCTTCGTACCGACCAGCATCAAGCATCATTTTTCGCTGGATGTTAGTGAAACTCACAACGCCAGTTTGCAGCCGTATAGTTCTCCCTCCCACCGCCGCGTACGCTTCAGTGCTAATTTGCCTCAGCCACGCTTTGGTAGGGCTAGACTAATCATTGAAACCTCGTCGAGATCATCTTCTTCATGTTCCACTTCGTCCACTGTTATGTTTTCTGTGTTATTGAAGAATGCCGCCATTGCGGTAACGACTTCGCACTGCATGTCACGAAGGGGTTTAAGCCCATGGTCGTTAAGTACATCCGCAAACTCATCATCATACAAATGTTGGTAGTCCCGTAGGAGCCTCAGCGCCTGACCAACGCTGCTCAGCATCTGACGGAACTGAAGAATGGCGCTCCCCGTGGCTGCATCTGTCTCCAAGTACCGCTCCGTACTGTAGTATTTGACGGAAAAGACATAAAATTCTCCCTCATCATCGGCGAAAACAGCATACATGACTTTATGTGTTAGGAGGAGAAGCGAGAGCCAGAACTGCTTATGCGAAGAAATTGCGGTGGAGAAGCTGGCCAGCATCTTGTTACCCATCAAAGAGAGTTGCACAGGTACAATAATTTCACCCTCCTGCCAGCGGAGACAACTCGGTGAGTGAATATCTGGGACGGCAACAACATCCATGAAGATTCCCACCGCTGTTTCCTTGGTCTTTTGGTAGGTGTTGCCTTCCGAAACAACCTCCAGTGCTTGAGAAACGAACGCAACATTTGTCATAACGAGCATAACAGCGGCCGCTTTCTCCAATTGATTGAGGAGTACGGTTGCATCAGGGACGTCGCGGACAGGAATGAAATTGGCCAATTCGTACTTGATGTGTTGTTCAAGATCCAAGATGCTCCTCAGCTTGTCGTAGCTTAGATGATGTTGTGCGCACCACATCTTCGCTGCGGTGACATCTTCTCCACTTTTAGCAAACTGTACACGAAACAATAGAACGGCCTTCATCACAGCCAAAATATCGCTTCGCATACCGCAGCACATTTCGCGCATAGAGTTCTCCGTTTCTTCCATTGCTCCAGCCACGTCATGTCGCCACCGTCGCTTCTTCTCAGGTTGGTTAGGTGCGAAGGGCGAGAGGCTACTCGTCACGGCTGCTGCCAAAATCGTTAGCGACTCCAACCCAGTGAAGAAGCCGTAGAGAACAAGCATACCGGGAAGTGGAGAAACAGGAATGAGTTGGAGTAGGCGACCGACAAACGTGTACTCGTATTCATCGATATCGGCGAATACAACATTTTTCGCCTCCTCCAGAACCAGTGGGCTCCATTCGCTATTGGTATGGATCTCAGAAATGCACTCACCAACTGCCAATGGATCTTTACGGTGCAATATACAGCCTAGGTTGCAGAGTGTATCCATCGCGGTGGCGATGGTCTCTAGCAGTGGCTGACCGTGACAAATACTAAATATTGCAACAGGATTAGACACAAGCTGCAGGCAATGCAGTGAAAGCTCATCAATGCGTGAGTTTTCAATAGGAGGATGCATATGCTCCGGTAGGGCGGCGACAGCTTCAGCGGAAAGCAAACAGAAGTAAAACCCCTGTTGAACGCGGCCAATGCGACCACGGCGTTGGGCAATGTTCCCTTTGGATACCCACTGTGTCATGAGTGGCGGGTGCAACACGGTCGCAGGGTTCTCCTTGTTAACCTTTGGCCTCTTCACCAACACCATGTCAATAACAAAGACTACATCGGGAAGGGTAATGGATACCTCAGCAATATCCGTTGCGAGGTATATTTTCTGGCGATTGTGCCCACGGCGTTTGATGGCTTCCTGAATCACCGAGAGATCCACAGCGCTATGCCACGGGATGATGTCCACAGGTTTGCGAAGGTTCAACTCGAGCCACATATGCATTTGCTCAACCTGACCACGGCCAGGTAGGAAGACAAGAATTGCGTGCTGGGGATCGGTGCAAGTGTTGAGGTATAATAGAAGTGCCTGCGCAATTGCAGTGTGCTTTTCCATCAGTGGGTATTCCACTCCGCGTTGCACAATGTTCGGTGGTTCGTCATACATTGTTCCAACAAGCGTGCACACATCCTCCATAAAGTAGTCGTGGATCAGATGCTTGGGTTCACTTTGTTTGTACGTTGCCACCTTCAGCCCAGCAAAATACGCTTCCCAGCCCTCCGTGTCAAGTGTCGCGCTCATCAAGATAAGTTTAAACTGTGCGGTACGTCGAAGGAGGCACAAGCGTAGCAATGCCACTGTCACTTCAATGTCCGGCTGCCGCTCGTGAAACTCATCAAGGACGATGTGCGTGAAGGGCGGCCGGAGTGGAGTGTTCAGCAGATGCAGTAGAAGCGTATAACTTGTCATGTACCAAAGCCGCGTTTGCACATCACCACACTTATCTCCCCGAATCCAATATCCAACGTCCTCGCCAACTGCTTCCCGGCGGAGTTCGGCAACTCGAGTGGCTATGGAAACTGTGGCTGTACGACGGGGCTGCGTGCTCACCACACGAGTGTCATTAGATAATTCAAGAAGCGCTTTTGGAACCGAAGTGCTCTTCCCACTTCCTGTATCGGTGCATATGAAAACAACATCGTGCTGATCAATAAGGTTGAGAATAACAGGAATGTCAATACGCTCGCTAACAATAGTGTTGATATTCAAACTCCCTTGTTTGGCGTATCGGTCAAGGAAGGTTGAATGCGCAACTTGTTGAGCTGCCTGGAGTTCCTGAAACGTTTGGAACCTCTTTTGGTACTCGGGATCAGTGCGCAGCGCCTCCTCGTGGAACTTCTGCGCTTCCTTCATCATCTCGAGGCGTCGCTGCAGTCGCTCTTTCTTTACCTCACGCTCCCCGCGGTGCCGCTGTGCGCGCACCGTTTCATTCCGTCTTTCTTTCTCGTTCCTCTTGGGGCCCTCTGCACCAACTCGCGCGGCTATGGGGTTCCCAACCTTCGCATTCGGCGCAGGGGCTTCTTTCACTTGCTTTTCAGGGAAAAGGGCCGCGAGCTTCTCCACAGCATTTGTTCCTGCGTTGTCTTGGTCCTTTTGTTGTTGCGGCTGCTGGAGAGATCGGGGTTTTGGTACTTCTGGTTTCGTGGACGTCGTTTCCGCTGCGGGAGGCCGACCTGCCGATGATTTCGATGCCTTTGCATTCTTCCGTGCATTTGCCTTATTAAGATAATCAATGGCACCGCGCGACTGCTGATTTTGCTTTTGCTGCTGCGGTGCAACCTGCGACAACCAAGTTAGAAGATTGCCTCCTTCACTCGAAGTCCATTTCCCCTCGCCACTGGTTGTTGTTGTTGTCGTCACTGTGGTAGTACTCATTTCCTTGATTGCATTGCCTACCCCTCCTTTTGGTCCATCCCTGGTCTTCTTGCCCATATTAGCTCCCCACTCAAAGGTGCTGCTTTCTTATTCCAACACAAATGCCCTACAACGGTCCTTAAACACACACTCTTCTTTTCTTCCTTCCAGAAGACCGCGGCTTCTACCCTCCCTTTTGGTGCGTGATTATCTTCCCTTTACGCTTGTCCGTTTGCACCTGCGCACAGAAGTCGGCTTTTGTCTAACGGCCGACTGGGTTACGGTTATTTAGGGGCCGTGGTCGCCACTTTCTCCCTACAGATACAAACTAATTTCACAGATCAGTTGTAACGGTGATGCAAAGAATGCTTATATGTATACTTCTTATCTTACTTGTATGCCCTTCCTTTTCGTTCTAGTATTAACTTTTCCTCCTCAACAGTCACGTACAAAAACGGCGACACGAGTGACAACGCAATAGATAGCGAAAGGAAAGGAGGCTCGCGCAACAAAGAAGAGTGGCTGTCGGGTGAAACGGTTTAAACGACACATACTTTAGCATGCGTACGTTCCGTTCAAGATAGCCACCGAAACGGAGAGCGCAAAAGACACCCGTTACAGCAGACACAGCGATTTGCGGGTTTCGTGGTGAGTGTCAACACAGTGAGTGCAACTTACGGCTTCCAAACGTGCTACACAGCAGGCAGAAAATGAATTTGCACACTGAATGCACGAGAGGAAGCCGTCGGCAATTATGGGGAGCGGAAGCGTGGTGACCCCGCGGAAATGGTCGCTTCTACCCGTTGTGGCTTTCTCTCGACAGAGCGTCTCGCCTAAGCCCTTCTTGCATGCCGTTATTTGGGCTTTTCACGTGATATTCTTTCGCGAACCCTTACAGTTCGGTTCTGCGGTGATCGAAAGACGTCTAACATGTCGTGAGTTACCCTCACAAAGCTACCGGTCTCGCCACAGTCCACCTCGTGGGATATGTAATCCTCCAAGGCCGGAAACGGAAGTCGTACAATTTTTAACTCTGTGTTATAGCTCCTGCTGCAGAAGTGGTAGCGATAGTGTGATGTCTTCGCGCTAGCGTTCTTTAGGACCAAACCACAATGAGCGCAACGGTATCGCCCCGCTTCGGTGCGTGAGCTCGGGAAAATCGCCGAGACAAAGCTTGCCATTGTAAGCCGGACGGCGTCCACAGCATTCGTTCGTTCCCCACTTTTACCTTCTGATGGCAGCGGCACCGACAACTGCTGTTGCTGCTTTTGCTCCGCAGTATTGTATAGGAACGCCCGTAGCCCAGAACTGATAGCCCTTATCTGCCTCTCCCTTCTGCTGGAAACTGCGACTTGACCGTCATTGCTACGGCGGCTGGAATCGGCAATAGCTTCGCGCACCGTTTTGAGCTTGTGGCGCACGTACTCCTCTATGCGGCGCTGAGTATCAGGGCGGAGCAAGCCTGTCACTGTCCACGACCGTAGCAAGTCGAGAAAAAGCAGCCTGTGGTCTTCAACAGCCTCCTCGGCGTAGTGGTTATGGGCTGGTTCCCACAGGGGCATATGATCCGCCACCAGCCGCGGCAGTTCCTTTTCCACCAACTCCTTCACACTCTTGGACACCTCGCTCATGTGGCGAAGGAAGGCATCAACTAGACAGAACGCAATGTAAATATCTTGTATAAGCGCGTGGCAGTCGTACATCCTCTCCCTCTCGGCAGCGCTATCTTCGCCTTGCTTTGACTCCCGCCCGCCCTGCCGTTGTTGCGCATTGTATGTCAGGGTTTCATTCAGTTTCGCATAGCGCTGTGTGCAGGCGTGCAGATGACTCTGTGCGCATAGCCACGCATCGGCGGCCCACGCAGCGCAGTCTCTCACACTCCACATTAGACCGTCAATTAGGTACTGTGTGTTCGGTAGCGGCAGCGGCACTGACACCTGTGGCCGTACCCGTGCGGCGGCAGCGAATGGTATTGTCCGTAGTCGTGTGTTGATAAACTGCTGAAGCCCAACAAGCCATTCATCCTTTCCTGCCGAGGAGTTACTCGCCATTGCCAACTAGTCAATAGTAAAGAAGTTGTCTAAGAGTAGAGGCATGCGTTATATTGGCGACTGGGAGGAGGTTAATGAACGAACAAGTGTGAGTTCTGTTGATAACCGTTTTGACCGACACGAAAAAAAAGGGAGACAGTCTGTGTGCCTGCCTGCTCCCTCCGGTGTAGAGGGCCAAACCAAACAAACAGAACATCTAACAAAACAGTGAGAGGAGTGATAGAGAAGGAGAAGTTGAGAGAGAAGTACCCATAGTTTAATGCGCTAACTCCGATACCGATTGTGATTGAAGCCACCGTTGGCACCAACACAATGAAACTACATTCATTTTCGGTTTCATTTAACCAAACGCACGCTTACCTTTCCCTTTTCCCCCGCTTTCGCACAAATGAGTGACACAACACTCATTAACTTAGCCTCCTCTCGCAAATAGAAAAAAGTATCTGTCCATTTGGCAGAGGAATAGGACGGGAACATGGGGGGGGGGGAAGCAAAGAATATATGTGTTTGTCGTTAAACGGAGGAACCTGAGGGGCCGGAGAAACACACAAAAAATTAGAGGGAGAAGGGTGGTGAAAACAAAAGAAAACAACCCACCTTCCCCCTCCTTCCTGACGCAAAGGCAAAGGAATAATGATCAACAACAATACTAATAAAAGCAGCGTCACAACGCTACTTCGTATGGGGGGGGGGGTAAAGGAGCTTTCCCACTCAGCGCCATCCCCCCTTTTTTGATAGTTTCCCGCTAAATGCGATATAATTTCAGAGCTGAATTTTCTTGTAAGTAGGCAGCGGCAAGGGAAGTAAGAGGCAAACAGTCGCAACACACAGACACGCGCACACACGAAAAAGGAAAGAGTGTATGCACATACAAAGATAAGCGGAGAGAGGGTGGTAAAAATGCGTATCTTGCCCTTGTCAGCACAAGTAAATGTAGTGCTGGTAAAATGCAAATCACCACTGTTGAGTGAAGTATTTGCATAGCAACCGAAGAAAGCTCAAGAATTGCACAAGTGACGGCCTACCACTTCGCACAAGAAAATTAATTTTTTCTCCCCTTTTCACCTACCATTTTCTTTTTTGCCAATCGATGCGACTTCCTTCACTGTGGCGCTCATATTTTCAAAACGAACAAACGACAACAACAGATCATCTCACGTCTCTTTCTATTTCCTCCGGCGATGCCACTGAGCTCAAAGAGCAAAACATGCTGGATATGTGGATTGCCGGTTACAAATGAGAAAACCGCAGTAATTCCCTCCTTCTCTACCCAAAGCACGATTTCCACATGCTTTTTCCAGCTGGCATGCCAGGGGTATCAATGGTTCTATGAAAAACTAACGGAAAACAACAACAACAAAACAACGTTCACGAGTAATTCATACCCCATGCTCCCCTTCCACTTTTTCTTTATTTTACTGGAGAGCGATGTGGGGCGGGGGCATCAATACTTGATGTTAAAAACAATATGATGAAATACATGTTGTCCCCCCGTGAGAGACAACAGGAGGATGGAGAACCACAATAGTTAAAAATACAGCGCAAAGACTAAAAACGACAACAACAACAACAACAACAACAACAACAACAACAACAACAACAACAACAACTTCCATTCAGGCAACTGCAGTATCAATCATGGGGATATCAGCGTGGTTCTTTTTCACGTTGTTGAGGACCAGCATCGAAATGTTCTATAGATACGTGTATAAGGTGTTCACTTTTGCCAAGGCAAACCATCTCTCTTCCATCATTCTGCAATCCTCTGATCAGTCTACGTCGGCTTTCTCATACTTAATTCGGTTGCTGCTGCACCGGTCGAATTGCTTGCCCCTTACAGTGGGGACAATCGGCCATACGCTTCTCTAATTCCGTATTTGCCCTCATTAACAGCGCCTTCTCACGGCGGAGCCTGAGAAATGTCTTGTCGCGTTTCAGCAAAACATCTTTGATGGCCTTCGTCAACTCAGCCTTGATCTCTTCCACAACACGGTCCTCTAGTTCTTTCATCAACTCATGGTTAAAGGAAAAGCTGCAGCTTTCATCTTGCAGACTGTAGTCGTTCTTGGGGGACGGCTGTTCACGTGCTTCATTCAATTTCGTCTGCGGGAGGATATTCATCACCTTTTCTCGTGTGAGTCGTCGAACGTACTCAGCAACTTGTTCATCGTCGGCCCTTGAGTCGACGTTGTTCCCCTGCGCACCACCACGGAAGGGACTGCCAGCGTTGTTTCGCAAGTTGAAGGGCGTATTGTTGGACGAGACATTGCGTCTAGTAGTAACAGGAACCATAGAATTGTATCCTTTGGCATGGCTAGCGGCTGGAGGAGCTGCAGCTCCCGCGGCAGCATGCGAGGTAACGTTTGATGATGCTGTTCTCCTTCGACCTGGTGTTGTTCTTGACGGCACACCGCTCATCAAAGGGACACCCTGCGCAGGATTAACGTCTGGGACAATTGGTTTCAGTGGCCGTGGTGCATTGCGGGCGCGGCTCGGCTCAAAATTGACAATGCTCAAACCTTTCACGCGAAAGGCATATCGCAGTGTGTTGAGGGTGTGCTCGTAGTTTTGTGACGATGCCGATATGTTAGCAATCATAACAGTACGACTATTTCCAATGAAGCTGTCGCGTAGAATCTCCGTCAACTTCGACCCACGGAAGGGAACATGCTTCTTCTTTTCGTCTAGCGCACGGATACACTCCTTGAGGGCGAGTAATGATTTATTAATTTCCGCACCTTCCTGCCGTGTCTGACGATCATTAGTGGCGGTATCGGCCGCGCGTTCGCTACCTGCTAGATCCACAAGGTTCAGCGTGCCACAGAACCTGTTGTCCTCGCGATCCCTAACCTGAATGGTGAGCACTGCGTGGGAACGGCTGGAACGTTCATTAGCAGTTGTGCTTCCAGTACTCCGCTGGTCAGCTCCACTGTTGATCAGCAGCTGAAGCTCCTCAGCCGACGTAACGGCATGCCATGTAAGGCCGGTTATCTGCATGCGACGGTTATGATCCTCACGGACCACGACGGGCGAGCGATTGTTGAGCAAGTCAAACAGCGAGTTACAGTAAATTTCATAGAGCGAGGCATACACCTCCTGATCCTTCTCTAATGAACTGAAAATGGCGGCGGCGGCTAATATATAAAGACCACGCTCTCCGCTGTTACCAAGCATTGTATGCGTTTTGCCACTTCCTGTTTGGCCGTATGCGAAACATGAGGCACTACCACCTTGCAATGTTGTCTCTAGGAGTTCCTTACAACACGAATTGAACACATGTTCATTGTGTTTATCCTCACCGAAAGCGTCATCAAAGGTAAAGTCATTCACATCCGCATACTCCGTAAGGTCCACACGCTGCTTCCGCACCGCAACCTTCACATTAGGTGGGTCCATAGAAACACAATCACAACTGTTTTCATCCGGGGGCAACGGCCGCTTACGCACAACGACGCGTATGCGGCCGCCGCGTGTTCGCATTATCGCACATTGCTTGCCGTCCGCCTGCGGGTCTTCGGTAACAGCTGCTGGGGTGACGGAATCCATGTTTGCTGCAATTGATGGAGAAGAAGGAGATGCAATGGGCCGTTCCGAGGCTCGTCCGGGAAAAACGCGAGAAGAGCACGGTGTTTCTTGTTTGCTTTGATACGGGCGCGTGACTGATGTGGCGCAGCGCGATCGTGGGGGACTGGGTGACACTGTGGGAAGTGCGTCTTGGCGGCGCTGCGATGACTCTCGCCCTGTTCTTGATGGCGTTGAAGCGCCTCGCGCCGACAAGGCACTGTTGAGGTGCGGAAGCCGCTGCTTGAGCAACTGAAGTTGCTTTTCGGGAAGAAGATGTTGTGGCCTCAGGGGTGTCTTGTTGATATTCGGCATGGAGTCGGACCTGCAACGGGCGTTGAGCTGTTGGATATCACGCGACAAATCCTCGAGCTGCCGGTTGAGATTCAACAAGGACGGGGCGTTGCTCCCTTCACCGCAGCGATGGCGCGAAGACAACTGAGGCGGAAAGGCGTCAGATGACGCCACCCGTCGCTCAAGAATTGGCGACGGAGCATTGGGAGGTTGTATCGCTTCATTGTCATTGTCTTGCCTCAATGAATCTAGCGTCTCGAATGAAGGGCTAGGTGGCAATTCCTCATGCTGTTCGTCCTGCATAGGTGCTTGAAAGTTCAGAGTTCGTATGCGAAAAATTTCCGGGTCAGTAGCTCAACGCTTGGTATATATATATATATATATATTTCCTAGTTTTATTTTTTTGCCTTAACCTTCTCCAAATTCCTTTCGTAACAACAAAGTATGGTGCGTTGTGTTATCTTCGACTACTATTCAGTGAGCGGCGGAGGCAACAGATACCAGCCGTAAGACACAATTAAAAAAAGAATGGGAGAGGAGGGGTTCATTTGTACCGTAGGGGAACAAAATGATGCGATAAATAGGAGACGCGTTAATGAGTCATTTGAGGTGTGTGTTTGTGTCTGTGTGCGTGTGTACATCGTACATCGTAGAGCGTAAGAGTGAGGAGGAATTCGAACACGGACAGCCTATCCGACCACCTACTGTTATATAATTCCCTTTTCTCCCTTTGCTGGCGTCCCGTTGGCACACCTAAGTAGGACATTACCCCGTTATCTCCTTTTCTCCGTTTCAAAAGTACGCAGAACTGCTTGAGACAAATGCGGTTGAGTGAATTACGAGTCGTAGAAAAAAGAGGTACTGGCTCCACAATTCTTCAACACCACTGCTGGAAAACTGAAGAGAGAAATGAGTTTAACTAAAGGAGTGGGATTGGAAGCGTCCAAAACAAAGGAAACGCCGAAAGCATTTGTACATCGAGACATCACTGCAACGGTTCGACAAACGTCTTTTGATTTCCTTCCGCCACTTCACTTCCTCGTCTGCAAATAGCTAAGAGAAGGAACACTAACGGTATGAGCAGAGACAAGAGGGAAAACGGTGTTTTTTTTACTTTTTTTTTAATGAATAAAAATAGAGACATTCGAAAGTTGTAGCACACGTAATCAATATTATGTATACGAAAGGTTCCACCCTTTCTTACCAATCAGAAATTGTCTTGTCGAGCGTGCGGTTGCGTGTCAATGCCTTCAGGCGAACAATAATAACAAATAACCCACGAAAAAAAAGAGTGATGACGATAATCTTTTTATTTATTCTTGTTACTCCCGTTTACCTCCTCACATGAAATCTATACGCCAAATAGAGAAACAAATAAAATAAAATCGCAACGCCCGATAAACAATATACAACGCTCCTTCAACTCCATCTCATCATTTCGGAATGCTTTTGCAATACACATCTATCATTGCCAACGGCACCGTAATTATTGTCAATTCATGTAGACCTGGACCACCCCAACACAAGTGCGATTGAAGGGTTTTTGAAATGTGAAGGCGGTAAAATAACGAAAAAAAAATAAGTAGAGAAGGATAAAAACAAAAAAAAAATCGAAACGAACGCGCAGGTAATCGAACAAAGAAATGACCCCCCCCAAAAAATAAACAAACCACGTCTCGTACGACCGATGATCCATATGTGTGTCTTGCTGCTACATCTCATGAACCGATTCCTCCACTTGCTGGCCGACATGCCGCCTTCCTGTTGTGTCACACACACGGACTAGCTCAGAAGAGATGTAATTCATGCTTCCACAAGTGTTTGAACCGGCACTGCATTGGATTCGTTGATATGTTGTAGGATCATACCTTGTAACGGCGTTCAACACATCCAATTCTGACACAACTGCTAGAACGTACTTGTGATATTCACCCTCTGTATAATTGGTGTAGTGAAGCGCATCCATAAGACCTGGAGAGCCGAAAGTGATCGTTTGCGTGTGAGATTCGACCCCGGCCAGTGAGGCGATGCCGCCCGCGATGCCCCATGCGGTGAGTACAATTTCATTGGAAGTTGTATTCTTCATCTCTGTCAGGTAACGTACGACCTCATCTTTGACATCATACCACGTAAAGTCAATAGCCCTCGTCAAAAATGAAAGAAGGAATGCCACCTGCTTCAACCAGTTGTTTGGAAGAAGGATTTGAAGTGGTGCAAGGGCAATGTAACCGATCCACACGGTCATTGTAATGATCGATGAGTAAACACGCCCGTTCTGCAGGGTTAACACAGTAACATTCCTTGCTAAAGAGTCAAATCGGGATATGGACCATTGTTCATTTCTCTCGCCATATACTTTGACCGTGTTGTTGTAGACCACGTCTGTACTTCCGAACCAGTTGTCAAAATCTTCATGGAACACATTTTCCTTTGACGCTCCGGAAACCTCAGTAAGCAGAGCGAAATCAACGATACCAAACCCCCCTGCGGTGCGCAAAGTGCAGATGGGATATTGATGGTATTCTTCTAATGGGTCACGGGGTCCGGAGGCATTAACGGGAGGTAGGCTATGTGGCACCCAATACTGCCATTTAGCACCCAACCAACCCAGCAAAACGCACGAGAGGGCAAGCATAGCGAGTGCACCATAGAAAATGAAGGTTCCACCGATATTGCGCGACCGGCGGCGAACGCAGAAAATGCCCATCCCACTGTGTATTAGAAGCACTAAGGAAATGACGCCCACCGTCGATCCAACGAGGAAGAAGCTGGCGGTACAGCTGGTTATGAGGAGGATGACGAACAGAAAGAGCAAACCGCGCAGCGTTTTCTTTGCGCTTCTTTTCCTCAAACAAAACACAGCTAAGCTTATGAACACCACGTTTACCGCTGCTACCGTGCATACTGAGACAATCCATGGGCCATCATACTGCAGGAATCTGAAGGAGAAGCAGAGGTACAGCCACAACATACACGCAAAAGCCACCGTACTGCGAAGCACTGAACGACTCGACATCGAGGAGCGCCCCAGTGAACAGTAGTCTATCGTCAGGATGGCTGCGACGGTAGCGATGCATGTAGCCACTGCAAATGGGATCATTCCACTAATGATAAATGCAATACCCAGTAGAAAATCCAGTGTGATTGGCACGGCGCAAGCAATTGTGGTAGAAAGCCTGCGCGTGAGAACGGCCTCCGTCTTTTCCTCACTCTCTTGCACGTCCAACAGCAGGTACAGGGCTAACATGGAACCCTGATTTTTCTTCCGCCTTTGCTCGCCCATCGGTATCCAATCAAAAAAGAGCACAATATGGCACAACGCTAGAAATGCCACAGCAAACAGCCACCCAGTAGCGAACGTCACCTGAATACTTCTCAACAAGGAGCTGTGCGTCATGGAGTATCCGAAGGAAAACATCTGTAGAAATATCATCGAACAAAATAATATGAGCTGCGCCACACTGCCGCGTGTTTTCCCCAACATGTCCAGTGGTGGGACGACTTTGTGTTTCATGATCACCACAAGAACGGTAACTGCACGTGAGCACAACGCAGTCCCTTGGAACGTCACTAAAATCAGTGTTACGAATAGTGCATACACATAGTTCCATTCAATGAAGAACGCTAAGAACACCGTCACGGCTGCACTGGAAGTTAGTGCCATGAAGAAAAGGAGCGCCACTAAGAAGGAGAGGCTACTGGCGACATTAACAACGATGAGTACACCGTGATAGAGTTCCCGAAGGGACTCTGGGATGAATCGGTACCACTTTTTGTTCGAAAGGTCAAGCATCGGTAGTTCATCGAACTCGCGTTTCCACGCTGCCGCATAATCGTCCATCAGAGCACAGCGCATTTCACCCTCCTCCGCCGACACGGCAACGCGCCAGCGATACAATTCCTCGAGGAAAAACAATGACAAATTGTTAGGTAGCGGTTTCATGAGCAAACACCATTCATTTTCCTCTTCTTCCAGAGGAGGTGAAATATCATTATCATGTCTCCACATGCCATTGAGGTTCCCTTCTACTGGAGTGGCTGTTAAACTTGAGCCAAATGTCAGCAGCGATACCATCGACTCCGTTTCCGAGGCTAAGGACGGGTGACGTACCGGAACGTTGGGCTGCTCAATGCATTGCAGCTCCCACTCCTTCACCGTCAACCCACGCTCTGAGATAGCAGCCTTCATTCCATGGTAGTAATCTTCAATAATGTCCCCGTGACGGTCCCAATGCTCCTGGTTATCACAATCATTCGTGCCACCGAGTTGTACAGGGAGAACACTTTCATCAATAAACTCCAAAAGCCTACCGGATGCTCGATCGCTTTTGGAGAAAAACATAATACTATCAGAGAAAGCTGATGGGAGCTGCGAGAACAAAGGCTTCGCCACAGAACAAAGCATTCGGCCCATGTTGCAGATATATACTTTGCTAATACATCCAGGGAAAAATTTTGATATGCGCAACGCCACATCTGCCTGCAACGACATATCCACGTTGCTCCACATGCTTGCATCCTCGTAGTTTACGAGCAGCACCATTTGGCACCGTTTGTTATCCGCTCGCAGTCGTGTCCCGTAACTCACCATCAGATCAAACGTATGTTTCTTCCCATCACGATGACTCGCCGCTTTCTTGTCCCGGTTCACTGTAACGTAAAAGATGGTGCGACCACACTTGTCTTCTCCAATCACCTGTATAATGCCCAACCTCAGTGATGTCCGCATGTACTCCGTGAATTCATACTTGGCCATCTCATTTACCTCCATCGCAAAGCGCCGTTGCAACTTCGCAACAGTTTCCTTGACATCGAACTTTTTATTCTCCAGAAATCCATATATCCAACAATCCAATTCATCCCTCTTGATGTCTAGTTCTCTCTTCACTTCCTCCAACTCCTGTCGGTGAGACACCGCCACGGGACCCAGTTCCTGTAGAAAAGAGGACATGTACTGCTACACTCCCGCCTGCTTGCACAAGGGGCTAAAAGAGACAAGGTACAGAACGATGAAATTAAAAATAAAAATAATAATGATAATGATAATGATAACAATAATAATAATAATATATATATATATATTTATCTTTTGGTAAATATATTTGTGTATACGACTACTTGACCACAAGCCCCCTGGAGGCCGTATAATGCCTACGGTGGTGAGCTACGGGCGGGTGTTGGAAACCACCCTCTACTGTCCTGAGAGGAAAAATGAAAAGATAAAGCATATCGAGTGACATTGAGGGGGAATTCAGCTAGTGGAAGAGAAAAGGTTAGAAACAAATGCAAGGAAAAGAAGGCGTTAAAGGACGGGACAGAGGTGCTTTGCGTTGCCTCCCGTAGGCGTACAACAATAAACGGGTGGAGCAAACACATAAAAGCGAAAGAAGAGCGCGCAAGCCGAGGAGAGGGGAGAGATGTAGAAGGATTTCTGTGCGGTTTCACGACGCTTTCCACGGAATCGCTGGCGTGTTTGAATTTTCTTTATCGTTGCCACAGTACCTTCATTGCCCCCCTCTTTATCTTTTCCCCAGACGGCCTGATCGAATGAAAGAAAATAACAAGAAAGGGTTAGATATTGGAATGTGATGCGTGCCGATGGGAAAACAGGAACAAAAACAAAAGATAGTACTGAGGAGTCAAATATGCATAGAAGTAGTACAACAGCATCGGATACAAAATAAATTCAAACAAAAGGAAGAAGGTAAGAAAACAAAAACAAAAGAAAAAAGGTAGCACTAGCCGAAAAATGGGAAGGAGGACGTGCAGAGACAAAGGCCAATCACGGCAGTGTTAATGGCGGAAGAAGTTTTATTGGCTATTGAGTAAGAAATATATATTTTATTTAGCAGGCGAAAAGAAATAATTAAGGAAGGTACGCTGAAGGTCAAGTAAGAGAGGCAAAGTTGTGGGGGGAAGATCACAGTAATAATAATGGGATCACATCAGCGGGTATCCAAGAATATATATATATATCTTTACACCCGTACCAGTGAATGCTCGTCTGCGTGCGGCTTTTTTTGGAACCTAAATGCCAATCAGCGGGAATATGTGTCTATCCATCCTTTTCATAGACTGTGAGGCACAATTCACACAATCACGTCATAAACCGCTGTGACGGTGCCAAATGTAATGGCAATGACACCTGCAAAAAGAAGGGCATATGCACCGAGGTAGTGTCCCCATCCCACGCCTGCTACACTAAAACCACCAGCATACATGAACATTAATGAAGGGAAGACATAACCAATGAAACCACCTGAGAGACCACCCACAAGCCCAAACACCATGCGGATGTCAGGGATGAACAGACCAGCGATTAGCGAAGCCACAGCCATTGCACAACAGAACAGGGCGTTCTTCCACCACGCAACGGTGTGCACGCTTATACCAATAACGTGGTAAACAGCGTCACGGCAAGGGAACATGTGAAGCCCATATCCCACGCATATCTTAAACATAATACCGACGTACGCCACACCCATCTTTACGTCGGTCAGTGGGTTGTACATCTTCAGGATGGAACTGTTTACTTCACTACCGAACTGCAAATAACCAAACAAACCAGCGAGGAAATACAGGCAGAAGCTCATGAGTGCCCCCGCCATCGCACTCACCGTCATGCGTCGCACAGACGGTTTGTACATTTCTTCGTACACCTCAAAACAATTCACCTGGGACACATACACAAACAGGAAGATACCCAAACCATTGATGCTGGCATTTCCACTCTGGAAATAAATGATATCGTCCCGCATGCCGTTGACTGCGAGGAAGTGACCACTGTTAATGATAATGCAGATCACGAAGAAGAGAACAAACACGATAGCCGATGCTGAGAGCACTCGTAGCGAGTTAATTTCCTTCGGCAAACAGAGTGGCAGCATGAAGAAAAACCAAATTGCCACCGTCAAGAGCCGGATCGATGATTCTGATCTCAGGCCCTCCGATGTAGCGTCGGAGCTTTTCACAAATGTTTCGATGGCATCGCGAATGGATATGACATACGACACCTCACCACCAAAACATAGCGACCACATACATAAGGCTGCCATGTAGTCCGCACCGCGACCGAGAAGAGTGCGCGTCAATTGCTCATAACTCCTCAATCCAGTGTGCTCCCCAACACTAGTCAAAAGAGCGAAGGAATACACAACCATGATGGCAACAACAATGAGGTATATTGTACTCATAACGATGCCAGACATCTGAAAAGCGACGGGGAGCGCCACAATCCCAGCACCAACTGTTGTGCTTGCGAGATTGAAAGAAGATGACACAATGCCGCCGTACGGGATGATTTTGTGCAGAGCTTTCATGAACGCATTATCGGGATTGCGGCGCTTGGCGACTCGGCGTGATCGCTCGAGGGCTTCATCATGGACCCGTTGCTCAAAGGCCGTAGGCTCGTGAGAAATCGCGGATTTATCTTCGCCTAGTCCTTCCGTCATCGCGTCTTGCTTGAGCTGCGGCTACGTTAATGTACGAAGGAGGAGGAGGGGGCCCAATAATAAGCCGCCTTAGTGTGAAGCAAAACGCAAGCACAAAAGAGCGTATGTTCGCCCTAGTCAGATATCACCCTTGGTGCAGCAGACAGCCGCGATTCCTGATGCCTTTGCTTTATTAAATTTTATCTTGTTATATCTTACTTGATTTTTCTTTAAGCTTAAAGTCTAATTTCTTTTTTGAACCTCTTCCCAGACTTTGCGGTCTGTTGACGCTTCCTTTTTAGGTGTTGTCAACCTCTTAAGTTAAGTTTAACCGTTTTAGAGACCTGCCTACCCGTGTTTACAAAAACCTTTTTTAATGGTGACCGCAAAAAATGAATAAGTTCAGAAAGTAAAAAAGAAAAGGAGGGCATGGAAGCGACGAAATGTGCAGGAGCAATATAATTATATTTGTGTGCATTTGTCAGTTCGTGTTAAGGGCTATTTACGAGATCGTTATTTTAATTCCGAAGATAACTAAACATTTCACTGTAGTTCCCCAAATCACCTATTTTTCAGTTGCGGTTCCGCTTCGTAAATAAAATAAAGAATAACAACAGTAACAATGAGCAAAACGAAAAGGAATACGTTTCGGTTTCGAAGAATGGGAGCCATAACAAATGGCAACGTTAATCGAGGCAAATAAGAAAAAAAATGTTAATTTTTCGCTCCGCTTTGCCCACTCCTTCACAATCACCACCACCACATGTAAATATAAATTAAATGGGTATATGGTACTAATAAGCGTATAAAAGATGAAGGAAAAATCGCAAACGAGAGGGAAAAAAGACGGCAAAGAAGCACACACCCATATATATATATATATATATACATATAAGCTTCTTAGCAAGATCAAAAAAATACAGTATTACGTTTTCCCGGTGCTTCTTTTTTAAAGAAACATTGTTTGCTCTCCGGTCCACCCTGGAGAGGTTGCTAAATTATGTAAAGCTGAGCAGTAGCGTGTAACCATTATAGTAGTGACAACAAAAGTACCAACGTGTCAATAAAAAAATAAATAACAAACCACAATGTGCTGTTGGTCTTAATAGAACCGAAAAAGGCAAAAAAAAACTTTGAATAGAAGCAGCTGTACTGTCCTCAAGTCACTGATAGCATTAGTTAGAGTTGCACTTTACTCACCCAAATCGAGCTCTTTCAGCCGCTCATCAACCAATTCTGAAGCGACACATTCCGTCGGTCGTCGCGAATTGCGTATCTGATACTCCGTGGCCACATCTTTTAGCATCCCCTTCACACTAAAGGTCGGCATGTTTTGAAATACCTTACAACTCTTATGAATAGCCTTAAATTCCACCTGTATTCCATTACCTGCGTAAGTGTCCAGTAGCAAACCAATCACATATGGCTTGGAGGTGTTCACATCATGGATGCGCGGAATCACAAAATAAGGACCGCCTTCTGGTTCAAATGTATACTGCAGTGCTACACTGCGGGAGAAGTTGAATTTCAGCTGGCGGCCGGGGATCTCCACATCCACATCACTTGCACATTCCATCTTTTCGTACTTGCCGCTGTGTCGGGAAACACTGACGAGTAGCGCTGCATATTGGACCTGTTGCTGCTTGGCGGACTGCTGACTTCCATCTGCTGTGTTGCACTCTTCCTCTTGTGAAAGAACAATATATGCAGCCACCGGATCGCTCACATTAATTTCTAAGCACACCGTTGGGTACCCGTCCACAAAGTTTCCTCGAATTCGGTAGTCATACCAATTGTTCCTCACATGACAAACGCCACCACCAGCAAAGACGTTGAGGGCGTCACTCCACTGCAACCAAAACATGTTGTCGTCTTTTGGGGACTCCATGCCGCTTGGAAAACATGCACTTTGCACCGAGGGATACTCTTCCCACAGCTTGTCGCTCTTGCTCCACCTTCCTTTCCATTCCTCGCCAGTGCTCCATGGGTTGCGAACCTGTAGGAGGAATAAACCCATTTCTTCAAAGCATTTCACCTGCAACACGCTGTATCCGGAGTGCGCCTGCAGCCCCAATTCCTTACATGTAACTCGTGGCTTTCGCGCTTCTGTAGTTGGAGAGGTATCGCTTGGTTGTGCGGCTTTTAAGGCAGCGGGAGGCGGTGTGTAAAGCACCGTAATGTAGCCCCTTTTGTTATACATGACAAGGCGTTTGAAAAGTTTATCATCCCCGTTTACCGCACTTTCCCAGTCTGTGTCGAAACGTGTGATTGGGAAGCCAGTGAGATCTTGAAGAGGGTCCAGTGGATCCCCACTCGCGATGTTGGAGTACGAATGATGGATTTTTGCATACGCCTTTTCCAGCAACGCAACCCACAACCGCCGAAAGTCCACAGCACAATGTGCGTACTCGGGGCCTTCACGGTATGCAGGCAAGTAATCATCAATAACTGTAGGACGCCACCAGCCGCCGCAATTCAATGTCACCCAGTAAGCCCCAACTCTGCGCTCCGCCTTCCCAACAGAAGGGGAAACCGGATGCCGGAATAAATCTCGGATCTTGTCAGGCATTTCCGCAAGGCACGCAACAGCAGATGTGAAGTAACTGTCCCCCAACTCGCCTTGTGTTACATGCGAGGGCGCGATACTGCGGCGAAAGAGTCGGACCTCATCCAATTGACTCTTTGGGATGTAATCGCATGGTCGACGCCACGGAAGGCTCTGAAGGTTGTGCACATCGACATCAGGTCTGGAAAGAGAACGATCGCAAGGCCGGAAGCTGCAGTCGATATATGGCACTTGATTTGCTGTGCAGTGCTCCAGCAGCTGCTCCTCCTCCAGTTTATCCGCGGATGGAAGATGAAGTTCCTCCGCAAGTTGCTCCAACTCGGATTGTATTTTACCATTCATGGGTCCATAGAATTCGGCACGCTTCCTATTGGATAGTGCTACTGCTTTCGCCATGCATTTGAAGCCGTTCACTTTGCCCTCGATGAGCTTTCTCGTCTCTCCCGGGTACACAGTGAGGGAGGCTTCGATTTCTTTGTTACTTTTAGCAAATATTTCAACTCCGTCACCTGGCTGCAGTTCTGACTTTGCTCCAAAGCGGAAACGAACCCGCATTTCATACTTTTCTGTATCGTTGTAGAAGTGCCATGCATCGTTGCTGGTGATTATCTTGTATAGCATACCGTGCTCAAACACATTCGAAACCTTTCCCTCAACTGAGGGGCCCCGCAATAAATACGACCCCGGCTTTTTCAACTGTGAGAGAAACTCCACTGTTGTGTTGATTGTCGCGTCTTCGAATTCGTCGCATTCATCATCATTCACATATGGTGGTGACAACTCCACGCGGGGGGCGACATATTTCCTTCCGCTTTCCGCATCCTGACGCATCTTTCGCATGTGCTCAATATCCTCAAAACTTCGTGGCAGCAAATCTGGTAGCGGAGTGGTTACCCTAACGATACGCATTTCGTCATCTTCCACGTTAAACTCCGGTGGAGTCACCGCTACGGTTCTTAACGCAGAGGTGTTACCGTTCGCCAGAAGACCACCGCTGCTCGTCATTTCGATGCAACTTCCCGTAAGAATTGCGAAAGGTTTGTTGTGGAATGCTATAAATCCAGTTCCGGGGGAGGAAATAAATAAGTTGACAATGACAGTGATAGCGATAAACCTGACAAGGGGTGCTCGGAATGCAGTTCAACACTGTCAAAGTAATTGATGCAAAAATTCCGTTTCTGTTTACGTGCTATAGAGGCGGAGTATGCACCAACTATGTACGAGTGTAATTCACCCCAAACCAAATAAATTTGGGGTCCGAGCTTTGCTGCAGTGAAGATGATGAAGTTTAATAGCCTTTTTCTAAGTGTAAAGTCCCAAACGTAACATTAAAGAGAGAGGTGCCATGCGACAGGTGTGAACATACTCAAAAAAAAAAAAAGGATGATTTAAAGGGTTCGCGAAGCAAAGGTGGAATATTATTGGTACTATACAAATTAACACAAGATTATTGCAGTTAAACCCGAATAAAATACCTTCGCTGTGGTCAGCGACTTTTTGCTCAGCACCGTAAATTTTCTTCTTTCTCTCTGTGGATCCGCAGACACAACACGGAGTCTTGCAGCGTTGTGTGGGTGACTTGGCGCAGGATTAATAAAGGGTGTCATCCACTTGAACTTCATCCCCTGGCCACGGGTGGCGCAAATAAATAAATAAATAAAATATGCTACGAAACGGTTTCTCCTCGCGGCCACTCACTTACTTACTCAAAAAAAAAAGCATCTCATTATTCTATAAGGCTTTAGGCTTTGTAATACATTCCCAACCCCCCTTGTCTCCATCATAGACTATTACGCTCAGCTATCAAGTATACTTCAGACACAATAACATATTCATTCTCTCTCCCTCTATATTTCTCATTACAATGGTATAACCCAATACGACTCAACCTGTTGGTCTATTATTTGAAATCCATCAGCTCATGGAACAAAACCTTTTCCGTATCGGCAGTTGTAGAGGTAAACGATTCCTTTTTATTTATCTCTCTTTCTCTCTTTCTTATCCACATAACTGGCTGCATTTATATGAGGCAACGGTGCCTTTATCCAAAGTCATTACTTCTACTACTTTTACTACGGTTGGGAGATGAGCCATAAATGCCACAAAATCCCTGCACTTATACGTTGCTGTGGCGTAATAATACTTGTGAATGTGCAAAACAAGAAAAAAAAAGAAGAAAAAGCGTGAAGAAAGAAAAGAAGATGTGTAATAATAGCCATTGTTAGTTAGTTATTTGTATTTTTTTTCCCCTTTCTTAACATAACGACGAGTGAAACAGCAACTCGGCGTTAGACGTGCGGTTGCATCTTCCAACTGGACAAGAGTGCAGTAATAATAGTAGTAATAAAATGGAGAGTAAGAAGGTGATGAAAAGCATTACCAACGAGTACAATAAAAAAATAACCAACCAAACAAAAAAATATTTATCTATCGAAGGAGGAAATAAAGAAAAAAATAGAGTGGAAATGACATCAAGGAAACAAAAACAAACAAGAAAGTACAGATTGAAACAACAACACCAAAAAACAAACAAACAAACAAACAAACACCACTGAAGGAAATAAAAAATAAAATAAATGTAAACCATCAAGTAAAATAAACCAACATAGTAAAAAAAAATAAACAAAACAAAAAGAAAGGAGAAAGTAAGAACACGTTATGTGCATGTGATACATGTGTGTAGGCGCCGTGTAACAAAATATATGATGAAAAGGAAGAAACTACATGCGATAACGCATGGACAATTTCATCTTTCCGTTGTTGTTTTAAGGACACGCAAAGGGGGAAAAAAAAACAACGGAACGAAATACACATACATGCGTACACAAAACAAATGGGTACCATTAAGCACCTGAGTTGCATGCTCCCCTTTTTCTTTTTTTCCACCTCAATCAGAACTAATCACAATTATCACATTGATGTAAAATATTTATCATTTTTCCGTGTTGCTGTCTGACCTTCCTTCCTTCATTTGTTCGTTCTCTAAATGTTTCTACGGTTCCTTCCTTCATTTTCTTTCCTAAAATAAATAAATAAATATGAAGAGTTCACAAATGAGGTGCAGTGCTTCCTCTATCTTAGACGCGCGCGCGTTAAGTTTAAGTTCTGATCACTTTTTTATTTGTGAGTTAATTCATCAATCCTCAAGCTCTTCCTTCCCAGCCCTTGACCGTTATTTCTTTTTTTTTTTTCCTCGTCTCGCTCCACCTTTCATTTTTATTTTCATTTCATTTTTTTTCCTTTTTTGTTTTTGTTTTTCTTTTCTTCCCACTTAAATAACGATATGCCGGCATAGTGATCCTTCATTGAGTACGATAATAATTCCCGTGTCTGTACGTAACATAATATAACATTGTTGCCTTGTTTTTTTTTCTTTTTTCCTGAGCTCTGTTCACTCTCGTGATTCATCTTCTCTAACGCGTTCCGTCCGTGTCGCTGTCATGTTTCCTTAGTGGGCGTTATGGAATAAATGACTGTATGGACGGCGACGTCAAGAGGGAGTGAATTCCTTACAGTTCATTCATACAAACAGTTTCATCCCTGTCATGCACCTTCACATGAAAACAAAAACAAAAACAACATTCTCGTGCACACATTTGCAGAGTCATTCGCAAAACACACAACCTGAGAGACCCGCTATGTACATATAAGAATGTGTATACATACATATACATGTAGATGTGCCAATGACCACTACAGGCCTTTATCTTCCTTTACCTCCATCTTTCTTTTCCTTTTTCTTTTTTTTGAATCGGGGTAAATTTTGTATAAATTCGATATCATTGACGAGTGACATATTTCTTGCATTTCTTTCTACTTATTGTATCCTTATTCATCACTGTCAGTTTCATCACCCGGTATTTCAAAGGCATCGGATGCAGCCACCCTGAACCTTTCCAATCCATCCTCAGAACTTTCGGAATTGTCGTTTCCATGGTTTTGTAGTGAAGGCGGCGCTTGCGGCTGCGGTACGTCCATTGCCGGCTCGGGTTCATCGGCTTGGGTCTCTTCAACAACGGGCACTTCTTCAGCTGCAGGTTTAGTTGCAATCTCCTCAGCTTCCGGCCCTTCTTCAGCTTCCAACTCTTCTGTAAGCTCGCAGGATTCCTCATGAGCCGCTTGTGAGACCTCTTTATCCATTTGCGGCTGGTCATCGTTTAGTATTGTTTCAACATTGAGTGACACAGGTTCTTCTGCTTCAGTCACGATATATTCCCTTATTGCCTCTGGATCTTCTTCATTGTTTTCGTAGTATACTTCCGCTGGAGAGAGGCCCCATCCCCAAAAGGGTGTTGGTTCCGCATCAGCTGCTTTTACTTGCCATTCACGTACAGCACCAGGCACCCGGTAGGAGGTAAATGTGACGCAGTTGCGAAACACGCGACAAGTCGGTTCAAGTGTGGTGAAGTGAATGTCAAGCTTTTCGTCCAATGGTGTGCTGGACCGAATGCCAATTACGAAACCCTTGCGGCGACCCTCGCATGTTCCCCCGCGGTGGATGCGAGGAATGACAAAGTATGGAGTCTCGCTGGCTTCAAAGGTACATTTCATCGCAACGTCTCGCCCCACAACAAAGTTAAAGCCTTCTGCAGGGGTTTCGGGATCAGAGCTGCTGCATTGATACACAAATTGTTTATTGCCCTCCGCACGGGAGACACACAGTAACACAGGCGACAGTTTTACATCAGGCGACTCTAAGGGAAGACCGCGTTTATCCCTCTGCGAAAGAGTTAACACAACTTCAACGGTTTCCTTTGCCCGAATCATAAGCACAAGATTGGGATGTTCATTGTCAAATTCACCAGCAACACGGTAGTCATACACCGGCTTCTCGTCCAAGTACAGAACTCCGCAACCATTAAATACCTCAACAGCTTCTGACCATTCGATGAAAAATATACCGTCATGCGCTTCGAAGCACGGCTCGCAACTCGACTGTATCTCGCTGTGCTCGGTCCACTTGTCGCTACCTTCTCGCCACTGACCGGACCACGGCATCGCAGGTTCCCACGGGTTGAACATCTTCAGAAGCGTAATGTTCTCCTCAGGGAAGTTGTGGACAGACAGCAGCGCGTATGAGTAACCTTCCCTGAGACCATTCGCAACAGCGGTTGCTGCTTTCCTTCCAGTTGGAACGCTCAAAATGACGGGATTGTGAGCTTCAACGTATCCCGTAATCTTCTGAATGAGTGCATTCTTTTTCTCCTCATCCGTCGCCGCGTCACGCCAGGTTTTATCGAATCGGTACACTGGCGCTCCAGTAAAGTTCTGTAGGGCGAGGAGTGTGTCGCCTCCTGTGATGCTTGCATAAGAGCCATACAATTTCGCGTAAGCTTTTTGCAGCAAAGATGGCCACAACTCTCCGGAGTCATCGATGCACCGTGCGTAGCATGGCACACCACCAACTGTTGGAAGAAAGTCATCTACCAGAATGTTCTTCCACCATCCGTCTTTGTTCAGTAGGACACGGTAGGCGCCCGTTTGCTTCTCGGCAGGTGTGGTGGAGGCAAACATCGCCTTGACGCGTTCCTCATCGGTGGCAAGCAGGGAAAGCGCACTTACGAACCACGAATCTCCAAGCGTGCCCGCCTCCACGCAGGAGGAAAGGACGACACCGCGCACAGCATCGATATTTTCCTCGTCACATTGAGCAAACTCGCTTGGACGACGCACCTCCACTGGCTGGATAAACCGACCATCACCATCAAGGCGTGAGAACATGCTGTTTGACGGGAGGAAATTTATGTCAGCGTAACGCACAAGAGAGTCTGAGCATAGTTTTAGAAGTTCTTCATCGTCCACTTCTTCCCACGGTAGTGCCATGACCGCCTCCACATCTTTCTTACCTTCCTCACTGATAATCTGGAGATGATTGTAGTACTGCTGAGACAGTGGGTGTGCGTACACATCAACTGTATTTAACACCACTGAACCAGAAAGGAACTCCAGTGTTTCTAGTGGGTATACAACGGCAGATATGACGGTCTCTCCATTCTCTTTTGTATTCACTGTTGTTGCTTCACAATGTTCCACATATGACTCGGGGGCGATAACGACCTGTACGCACATCTCATAGTTCATGGTGTCGTTGTAGAAGAACCAGCGACCCTCTTCATCAATGATGCGGAAACATTGGCCCTTCGGTGGGAAGAATGACGTCACTTCACCGGTAACGGTGCATTTGTTGTACACGAAACCCGTCTCTTTCACTGCAATAACATTCTGAAGGCGTGCGGCTCCTGGAGTTAATGGCACCTCCTCAACTTCCTCAACCACTGACGCTTCCGATGGGACACTTGGCGATTTTGGTGGTGGTGTTGGTGGCTTTGGCGGAGGCGGTGCAGCCGCTTGAGGTGGCTGTGGCTTTACCTTTGATCCACCACAACCCATCGTATATAATTGTTGCTCGAGTAACTTATTTGTTTACAACTTTCTGCTCTTCTTACGATATCGTGCGAGAGATTAAGCCAGGGTTCCTGTACGTCTTTTTCCTTTTTCTTTTTTTGTCCCTTCGCGATCTTCCCCTTTGTCTTTCCTATGCCGCTAGGTGGTGCTTGCCACAAACACTTTGATTGGATCTCAACTTAAACAAGAAGGACTGTTTCTCTTCCCTCTTTACCCTGACTATGGATTTTTTTTCCCCCTCCAATAATATATGTATGTATGTATGTTTTTTTTTTTTTGCAGTTCCCTTATCTCTTAAATGGTCTTTTTCTGTTGGCTCTTTTATTTTTTCTCCGTTTGACGTTGTGCGACGCTCAGCTCTGCTTTGTCTTTTCTAATTCGATGGAGAGAGACCATGTTAGGGTTGAGTGTATACAAGAATGATGTGGTGATACAGCAGTAGTGAGAGTGGCATATTTTGTCAGCTTATGCGAGCATCAATCTTTAGTTAAATGTACGAGTGAAACGCACGCACATCAGTAAAACAAAATCCAAACAAACGACGAAGTTCTGTGTAATTGTCAGATGTGTGAAGGTGGAGGGAAATGTGTTAAGAGAACAGTGCAAATGCCTTATTAGTACCGTGCAGCATTCAGTGTGGAACTTAAAACAGGTGAGGAGAATGCGCTCAGTTCAACAAAAATCACGCACCCACTAGTGACATTTTCCATTGTTCAAATACCAAAGTGCATACACAAAGGATATCTCAAATCTTCGACTTTCAACCACTAAGTACTCTCTTCTCCCCCATTTTTTTTTTTAAAAAGGAAAGTCTCGTGCCATATAAATAAACTTAAAACACACACACACACACACACATATATATATATACAAATATAAATGTATGTATTGAAGAATTGCACGGATACTACAAACTCCACAACGATCGCACAGTGAGACTGTCACGCCACTCCAACATTAGCGGGTGAGTGGAAACTTGACTTGTACCCGCAACTGCCACCTGCACCGATCCAACGGAACCAAATGTAAACCAAATGAGCGGAAAGGTGGCGAATGGAAGTTTCTCTCGTAACCCCCGATCAGGGTAGCTGTTAGTAACCACAATGTAATGAAACACGCCATTGAATTGCTTCGCCCATGCCGAAACATTTTCCAACATCGACAGCATTACAGCGGTGAGCCGCTCGTCACCCGCATCCAAAAATGCCTCGTCATCAACAACAACTAACGCTGGCAGACTGCTGCCCACCGTCCAACTACTCAACTCTCTCACAACATCCGCCATGCTAGACAAATAAGCAAATTCAATACGAGTGAGCGCATCTTCGTTTAACTCTTCAAGTGGTGTAAAGGGTTTCGGCATTTTTTCATAGAGCACATGCTCCTGACAAAGGATAATCACACGTTCCTTTTCGCCTACTACCGTATTGATAACTGCTTGGAATGCAAACGATGTCTTTCCGCAAGATCGTGGCCCGTGTATAAAGCAACCATGAGCCACAAGTGGTGTAGGGGGTGCGTTAATTTCTTTTGGGAGGAATCGTGAGATATCTAGTGACATTTTCTGTATTCCTCCACGAATAATAATAATAATAATAATATATATATATATATATATATTATCTCTTCAGTTCTATGTTGTTGCCCTGTTTATATATTTATTTATTAAATCCTCCTCTTCTGTTATTCCTTTAGTGGGCACACACGTTTTGAGGGACACGCCGCTAGCAGCAGAACAAAGCGAGCGTAACGAAAGAAAAGCTATAAAATCTTGGAGTTATCAAAACACTTTCATAGCATAAAGAAATGAGCCCTTCCGCTTACATTCTCCATCCAGTGAGGATGATTCACACATTGCGTTACATGGAGATGCAATCACCCCTCGTTATGATTAGCGATAACATAAATGAAGAATTTTCATGGCGGTTACACCACCGAGCAAACTCTTCTCATTTTGTTTCATTTCGATATTCTTCCACTGACAAAAAGGAACAAACAATTGATAAGCTGAATATAATCTCTCTGCCCCAACACGATAGAGAGAATTTATGGCTCTTTAGCCATTTTTTTTCGCATGTTTTTTTTTTTTGTGACAACAGCGACCCGAAACTCGCACATTCCGACGTCCATGACCGAGACACCTAAGCAAAGTGCTGAATCTTACATACTAGAGAATTACATACACACACACGTATATAATATAATATAACATAATATAAATATATATATGTGTATTTTCCTGCCTGAGAGTTCGTCCATGTTCGCATGTTTTTTTTTTCATTTTCGAAATGACACGTCGCTAATTTAAGTCAGCAGCGGGGTGTGAAAGCGGGTAGCATTTTCATCCACTACCTTCTTCTTTCTTCTCCTTATTTATTTAATTTGTTTTTATTTGTTTTGAAGGCAATGACATAGCACCGATTTGTGGTCTAGAGGCTTCTGTTAACATGACGCAGCAATATATGCACATATTTTGTTTACAAGTGAAACACTAAATGGCGTATTTTAACATGAAAAAGAAAAAATTAAACAATATGGGAAGAAGAGCTACGTGTAAGGAAGGAAATAATAAAAATAAATAAAATATATATATATTTTAAAAATCAGGGCAGAAAGAGAACACAAAAAGAAGACAATAGGAAGAAAAGCGCTTGAACAGAAGTGCGGAAACCCTATTCAAATTCACCGTGTATATATAAATATAAATATAAATATAAATATAAATATAAATATAAATATAAATATAAATATAAATATAAATATAAATATAAATATAAATATAAATATAAATAAATAAATAAATAAATAAATAAATAAATAAATATATATGAGTGTGTGTGTGAGAGAGCGTGGATGGCAATGAAAAGAAGTGAAAAGTAAAAGAAGAAAAAGAAAAAAAACAAGGGGAAATAAGTGAAGGAGGTGGTGAATGACAAGAATACGAAAAGGAAAAGAAAAAAGCGATGATAACACTGCTGTGAAGGTAGCGGTTGGAGTGGAGGGAAGGAAGGGAGGCGGGAAAGTTATGGAAAAAAAAGAGGAGCAAAAAAAAAAAAAAGGAAAACAAAGACACGGAAGGGAAACAATGGTACTACTACTAATAATGATAATAATGATGAATATAAATAAATATTTATTTCAAAACAAAACAACACCAACAATGAAAATGAAAATGAAAATGATGATGATGACAGGATAGCAAGGAATGAAGGAGGGTAGAAATGGACATACGAAAGGGAGAAAAAAAAAGAGAAGAAAAAAAACGTACCCTGGGGGAAATCCCGGAAGTTTTGAAGGGAAGCAACATTCAACGGCAATTAATGAACAGTTTTTTTTCCGTTTTATTCTTTTCGCCCTTCAAAAGAAAAAAAAAAAAGGAACACCAAGCAGAGCAATGAGGGTAAAGAATAAAAAAAAAGTCGAAGCAAAATAAGACATATTAATGGCAAAAACGAAAACAAAAGAGCTAAAAATCGACCAAATGAATGAATTGAGAGAAAATCTTAGACGGTTAAGTCTTTTGTTTTTTTTCCCCTCCTTAGAAAAGTCAAATAATGAGTAAAATTTCCCCTTCATATCTTCGTGTGCATATTAGCCTACAGGAGCGCTCAACTATTTTTCTTTTTTTACTCCTTCCTTCCTTCCCTTTTTGTTGTTGCTTCTTTTATTTCATTTTGTATTACTTTCCTTATATATTGTACTATAGTTATTCTCATTGCTGTAGTTTTTTTTTTTCTTTCTTTCTCTTCCTTCAGTTACCTTTTCCCTCTTGAAACACTTATGTAAATAGATATATTCATTCAATTATTGCATTTCTTCCTTGTTTTATTCGTAAAATAGTGAAATGTCCGATGAATAAAAGGAAACATCACCAAAAAAAAAAAGAAAAAAACAAGACAAATGCCCGCAAGAATAATTAAAAAAAAAAAAAAGAGGCGACGCACATTTTTTTTTTTTTTAAAGGAGAAAATTGGAACGGACGTAACGCTGCGTGCTTGAGGCCTGCCGAAGCAGATGGATAAATACATAAAAGTAAATAATCACCAACAAAAATATGAAGTAAAAATAAATGAATTGGAAAAAAAAAACGGTAAAATATTAAAACAAATAAAAATATAAATGGTGGTGGGGGAACACGAGGGACGGGGAAGTTTCTTTGTTTGTTTTTTAAATGAAGGGGCATAAAATAAAATGGCCGAGTGCAACCAAATGTCTCCCCTCATATCATCGTTATTATTATTATTATTATTGCTGTTGTTATATTTTTATATGAATATGACTTCAAAGAGAGAGAGAGAAAAAAGGTGTGTGTGTGTGTGTGTGTGTGTGTGTGTGCGGGAAGTGAAAAAAAAAATGAAATAAGAAAAAGAAAACGGAACAAAAACAAAACAAAACGAAATATAACAATGAGCCAAAATGACAACAACAACAAAGAGAAGAACAAGCGTCTGTACTGAGCTGACGATGCACTCTTTTTTTTTTTTTTTGTTGTTGTCACTTACTAAAAAAAACATTGACAGAAATGATAAGGGATTGGATCATGTTCTCACACCCCCGTTCTATCGGTAGTTGTAATAAAAATAATAATGATTATGATAATAATAAAGATTACTATCGTTAAAGAACAAGAATAAATCGGATAACTGCATTTGTGCCCACATATATATTTACTTTTTTTTTTTTTTAAATTTCGTTTCTCCTCTATGCGTACAAGAATGTGCAGGCGCGTGGGGTCCATACATCAAGTGCGCTAAAAGGAATATACGTTGCAGAAGCAAATTAGTAACATTTTGAATATATAAATAAATAAACAAATAAATATGTACAGAAATACAAAAATATATTGATCCTCTTGTTCTTGTCTGTTATTATATTTTTCCTTCACACAGCGGAAGACACGAAGGAAATGCAACACGTATGTATGGGAAAGAAATAATAAGACGGGCACTTTGGAAGCAACACGGCAAAGCGGGAGTTGCGAGCCAAACAACAACAACAACAAAAACAATGACAACAACAATAACAATGACAAAGCAAACAGAAGGGTGGTGGGGGGAAATAGGAGCACCGAGAGCAAAACGAATCCTAAAATAAACGAAAGTTGAAGCAACAAACAGACAAAAAGAAAAAAAAACAAACGAAACACAAAAAAGGCAAACACAACAACCGGAAGAATAATAAGATGAATGCAAACAAAATGGCAAATCCACGGCATCACCATATTTGAGACGGGGTCCGGTGGTTTTCTTTTTTAAAATAATGCATTTTAAAGAAAAAGAAATAAAATCTAAAACAAAAAATGGTTCCCTGTCATTTAATGAACGCAATTACCTAACATATTTTTATTCGTCTATCGCCCACTCGTCTTTATTGTCTCTGTTTTACACGGCCTCTGCATCTCCGTAAGTTATACATGTTTTAAGGTTTATATAAATAAATGACAAAATATATAAATACTAAAACAACGCACTTAAGAGGTGTCGAGAGGGTTTATAAGCATACGCGTGTATGTGAGAAGTAAACGACAAACCGTGGCTTGAAAACCTTTTTTCTTCACGTTTTCTTCCCCCTCTCTAGAAAATGAATTCTGTTCCTTCGATTTTTCCCACCCCCCCCAAATCGAGCTCCTCATCAAAATAACACACACACACAAAAAAAAAAAAAACAGACAAAACAAAACACGAACAAGGACGCGCGCCCACTCCAACTGAAATATTTTCCCTTTCCCTTCTTTTATTTTTTATTTTTCTCCCTTCCCCTCACCTTCTGTGAGCAGAATGCGACTTACTTCGGTACAACTAAAAAGAGAGATGAGGTTGCAGAACAGGGAGATAAATAACTCCTTCCCCCACCTCCAAAGCAACAAAAGACGACAAAACGGGAGGAAAACAACAACAACAACAACAACAACAACAAAAAAGAGGACAGCTGCAAACACTCACACTCACTCATATATATATATAGACACACACACAAACATACATATACATATACCGACGAAAAAGAAAAAGAAAGAGCAAACGAAACACAATAAAGAAAGAACAACAACAGCAACAACAAAGGAAGTGACTGATACATTTAATTGCTAAAGAACTCAATGATATTTTGCACCATCGGCGATGTGGTGGACGCATTTACAGCCGAGAGAACGGACCGCCTTGTTGCCGCAATTTTCTCTGCCTCTGGTGGTGACAACAAAAGCTCGTGCTTCTTCAAGGAGTTGATGTGCGTCCGGAAGCGTCCTTCCACTGAAACCAAAACGCAGCGCTCAATTTCCTCTCGGCTAATGAACCGAGCAATTTCCCCATCAGATTCCGATCTTCCCTGTGCTGCGGTGTCTGTGAGGGAACTAACACCGGTTGCTGCGGTCTCCCAACTGCCAGTGGCTGCCAGGGAATCGACTCCGTTGGACTGAAGCGACATATTCATTTCAGACCAGCCGCTAGTTCCCACTTCCCTTTCGCGAGGTGACGGAAGAAATGAAACAAATGCGCGGCTGTTGGTCGAGCGCTGCCGCCTCCTTAACCCAAGCGGTGTTGAATCAATCTCCAGCTCATTTATGGTAGCGTCCTCCGGCATGGGTTGATCGTCTCGCATTCGTATAGGCGCACTGACGCTCACGCAGCTGTCCGGCAGACGCTTTTCAAATGTTGGAAGTACCGCATGGAAGTCGGGTTTTATCAACACCTCACTCTCCTCATCCATTTCCCCAATCTCACTGAAGGTGCGGAAGGTGAGAGGAGTTTGAAAGCAGCCGTCATAAGCTGTTGAGAGTATGGACTGGTTTGATCGTGTCTCCGCTAGGGAGAAGGAAGCCTCCCTTACCACAAGGTTGTCAACAGCATGGTTTACAAAGACGGAAACATTATTGCACGCATCCTTCAAGGAGTGGCGCCCCTGTGGTGTCGCTCTAGATTTATCGTTTATTCGTCGGTAACCATCAAGAATTTGTTCAACAATGAATTGCAACCTGTCCTCACTGACACTTCTTCCCATGGGGACCGCGGAGAGGATGCGTGGGCGGTCACTGATGAAACCGTAGTGCGTGTGGGGATGCTGCCGTTGCGCTAAATGATGCCGCTCATTCACCACTGGAATATCCCCGCCCACTGCCAAACAAGGTGTTTGTGGTGTTAGTACATCGGGAAGTAATGGTGTATTTTGCACTCCCTCTTTAATGCTGGCGTCCGGGCCGGGTTGCGGCTCCTGCTGCTCGTCCTTATCAACCACGTCTCTGCCGTACAAAGTGCACAGGAAGTCTACTACATTGTTCAAGAAATTCACGTTTCCCGATGACTTTTTTCGGGTGGGGTGCATTGCTCTGCTTGCTGCTCCGCTTGAAGCGTTAGTATCGTCCGTGAGAACCGAAACTCGATGACCGCTCGATGATCGACGATGCAACCGAGTATTGACGACATCTTTTGTAGCGGTTGATGGGTCCTCTCCTGACTTCTCAACGGTCAATCTTCGCACGCCTTCATCTCCTCTAGCTGCTTCCTCATTAAAGACTGGTGGAGTTATCGGTTCCGAACCTGCCGACATTTGGATAAGTGTCGGAGGGTAAAACAGAAAATTTCCTGAGTAACGGGCCGCCAACAGACTTGATACTTCGGCGATTCAAAGAAGTAGCAAAAAACAAAAAAAAAAGAAAGCGATGCAAAAATCTTGAGGAAAAGGGGGAATTCATATGTAAGCTGAAGGTGAGGAGTTAAACGAAGGAGCACCATCATTATCGTAGGATACAATGATCACATAACATTGCTCCTGAAACTGCTGTACTTGGGTCGAAGGGAACCATGAGTCAGAGGTTCGTTGGTAAAAATGCAAAAGAAAAGAAAGTTAAATCCTTATTTTTGAACGAATGGGAGGGGGGGGGGGTGCCCCCTCAACTCTTCTCTTTCCTTTCCCTCTCCTTTTAATTAAGTTAGGGTTCCCCTTTGCTGTCTACTGCTTCCTTAATTAAAGGAAGCCCATCCTCTCACACCTGACATGCAACCGCCTTTGGGGGAATAAAACAGAAACCTAGCAAACACTGTTTAGCAGGTGCAAACAAGCGCATATGTATATGCGTATTTATGTATTTAGTACATGTGTTAACGCAGGGGCGGGCGTCCACAAGCGCGAGCGCAAAAATGAGAGGAATAAACTGTTTGAGAGACATTACACACTGCTACGCAAGTGACACCCGTATAAGGTTGAAGCCTTACTAAAGCCGTTGGGACGTCGCTTCTGATCGGCTGGAAGAGCATGTCGAGCAAATTTCCATAATCATTTCACTGATTTTCACCAGCATCCGTGCCCGCCTGGCACGGTGTTCGTCCGTCACTGATAAGTCATAGAGGAGAAGGTTGGCTGCACATCCGACACTCTGCTGCACGTCCCGCTGACAAAAAGCCAACGCAGCGTTGATGAGCTGATCCCCGCTGAGCCTTTTCCGTGCAGCCTTATACAGCGTCGTTACACACGTCTTTGTGAGTAGTTTCATACTGGATATACAGGCCCACTTTGAGGTTCGGAATCGGTCGATCTCCCGCCTGAGAGGAACCCTTGTTAAGTGCTGACGAGCGACTGCGGCGTATTGTTTGGCGACCAAAGGCATGAAACTCCGCCCACCGCGCGTGCAGACCGCGTCCACGATTGCCGGTCGTGCGGCCTCGAGCGTGGCGTCATCGCCATCCACAAGTGGCAGAAGAATTTTGGCCAAACGCAACCGTCGCCTGTTCTTCATTTCTTTCCTGAGCTCACCATCGAGGTATAAACGCGAGGTGAAGTGAAGGGTCCACCCCAGACGACCGATGAAGGGCTCCCAGTGCCTTGCGCCAAGAATCTCCTCTATGTTGGAGTATGAACCGTCGCCCACACGGTTGGGGTTTACTTTTCCACTTGTGTCATATTCGATGCGACACCGTTCGTCACTCAGCACATTGTAGGCATCCAAAAGACGTTGAAATCGCTGCGAGGCGTCTGCATCGCCAATATTCCTGTCCGGATGCAGTAGTAGTGCCTTGTGGCGGTAGGCTGATCGAATTTCATCTGCCGTGGCTTCTCTACCCACTCCCAAAATACTGTAAAAGTCCTCTCCCAATTCTCCATCCTGCTGTTCAGTAGAGTCAGCATCAGCAGCGTCTTCCTCATTAGAGTCAGGGGACAAGCTTTTCTTTACCCAGTCCATTATCTTATTCTTCCGCTTGCGAGACTTACGGTAGATGTCATCATCCGTTGGAGGAAGATCAGCCAACATGTCATCCAAGTGTACATCGATCCACTTCCCATATATTTCGCACCAGTAGCATCTTCCCCGTACTGTTTGCTGGAGAGCAGCTTTTGTGTTCATCACACCACGGCCAAGTTGTCGCGCGCCCATCACCACGCCAGCCAAAGTTCCACCCGCAAGTGTGACAATACCGGCGCCGAGCCCTTTAGCGACACCAACGGCGCCTTCTTCTTTCCCGGAAGCTATGGTCGCTGCAATGAGACCACTCATTCCCATGCCAACTCCTACCACCACATTTCTGGCGGCATCGGCTACTCCATGTCCAACATGTTTAGGCACACTGTCAGCAAAAGGGCTCCGCAACAGAGAAAGCGGTACTCGGGGTACATTCGTATTTTCTGTCCCCCTCCTCCTTCTCCTTCCGCTTGGATTGCATCCGTTGCTTTTCCCCATGTTTTCAACTGTACATAAAACAAACATATGGGATAGTAATAGTTGCGGGGTGATGACAAGTGAGGTGTGATGAGAATACCAACCGCTGGAAGAACCACGCAGAACACTACACAAATGCACACACGTATATGTGTATGTGTAAAAGAACAAATATTCTTTTATTTTAAGAGAGAGAGAGAGGAGGGGGGGGGGAACATCCAGACCATTTCAGAATTTGTACCAACACTCCAAGTGTCGCCGGTTTGCGTACCGTATGCCGCTGAGAGTTACCTGTGCACGACTGTCCTGTCGTCACACAAAGATTTGGAGGAAAGAACAGCGGGTAAAGAGGAGTCGGCATCGCTTGTGTTTCCGTGCAAGGCAAAAGAAAAAAAACGGGAAAGAAAACAACAACAAGCAAAAACAAAAGAAGGGAAAACGTCATGCGACCGCAAACCGCCAAGCGGAAAGGGGGACTCCGCACGACGGTTAAATGAATTAATTATCAGCGGTGTTCGCGCAATTCATTAAATTATTGAAAAGTGGAGATTCGTGCAACCTGTCATTTTTGTTTTTTGTGACGCGTAGTTTGTCACTCAACAAGTAATATGACATATTTTTGTGTGTGCCATGTGACTTTCCTTGAAACTACGAAGGGGAAGAAGGGTTCAGAATTCTCAATTTGTGTAAATAAATGAACTAATCAGAGGAAAAAAAAAGGGGAAACAGGGAAGAGATAATAATAATAAAAGAACCGCCACAATTCCGTGGCTTAAAGCTGAGCAGGTGACAGACATATGCGAGAGTTATGCAGTGATAGAAAAAAAAATAGCAGTCCGCAGTGGGAGCGCACACCTGGTCAAAAAAAGTAAAATAAAGAAATAAAAAGAAAATTAGCCCTTTCCGAATTTCTCAACGCCCACCCAAAGTTGTGGAGTGTACTGGGCAAAAAAAAAAAATAAAAGACAAAAAGTAGATAAATACAACAACAAGCACACCAATAAATAGGAGGGAGAGTAAAAGAAATCAGAAAAAATATTAGGGAAAAACATTGAGGAGGAAAATGACGGTGACGAGTGGGGGAATATGAAACAAAGAGAATATATATATATATAGGAATGACACGCATATTATCTTTTTTCTCTTCATTTTCCCTTTTGACACTCCACTTAAATCATTCGCTCTTTTCGTCCCCTCACCCGATCGCCATCATTAACCAAACTTTGATATCGCAGGCTGTGAAATTGCTCAAGACCGGACAAAACGAGGGAAAATAAAACAAAAAAAAATAGAAAGTTGAGAAAGGTGTTGACACCACACATTATATTAAATACAAAAAAAAACAATGAACGATGCTCATCACAGTGGTCAGGATACCTGCCAGTGGTGCACGATGGAAAGAAGTCCATGCGAAGGCCTTCCTCTACTTTTTTCCCTCTTTCGAAACGCATTATTACTCATTTATAAGACATTAACAACAATAACAACAACAAAATAATTACAAAGATATTATTTTTTAAAGTTAAAAAGAAACTAGGGTAGGGTAGAGAGGAAAACGAAACAAAACAAGCATAAGAAAGGTGATAGCATACAGTTGTGACCACTTTACCTTAAATAGAAATTTACTTTCTCTTTATATCTCGTTACACCCAGGGGCTTAGTGGGAAATAAGCACTTTCTCAGCTCTTGTCAGCGCCTCAAACTTAAGAATTGAGTCCGCCGCATGCTGGCACTTACGTTTAGTTTATGTTCATCCCCTGGCTGTATCCAAAATGGTGGAGCCGGTGCCGAACACAATAAGAAACACACCGCACAGCAGCACCACATAAGTCGTAATGTAATATAAGGGCCCAACTTTCTGCCATGTGAAGCCCCCTGAGTACATAATCAACAACGCGGGGAAGACGAAACCCAGTGAACCACCACACACAGATCCGGCAATACCAAACACGGTGGTGATCTTCGGGATGAATATACTCAAAAGCAAAACAAGGAACGACAGTGTAATGACTGACACGCAATGCTTCCAAAAGGGTAGAGAATCCGCAGTCTTCCCAACGACGTCATACAATGCATTACGGCACGCCATAGCAACTAGGGCATAGGATACGCATAGTTTGATAACGACGCCAATCATACCAACCATTACAGCCGGCTCCTTTACGGGGTCGTACATAAGCAAAATAGAACTGGTTGCGGTCTTACCAAAGTCCATGTAACCGAAAAAGGCAGTGATTATGTACATTATACAGCAAAGGGTATTGGCAATGATGGCCGCAATAACAAACTTACGTACTGAACGATCCTTCATGTCAATATAAACTTCGTACGCTGTAATCTGCGATATGAATGCGAACATAAATACTCCCATTCCCTCAATGGCCTGGAATCCGCTGTTGAATAGGATGATTTCGGCATCTTCGCTCTTGGTCACACTAACATTCTTTATATTCTCCGACAAGCCATTCATGCACGAGTGCACAACGATCACAATGACAAAATACACCATGAAGGTAACGGCAAAAGTGGAGACGTACCGAAGGGAGTCGATGTGACGCGGAATCGTCAGCGGAAGCATAAAACATGCCCAAACCACCGCCATGAGAAGACGATTACCTGATTTTTCCTTCAGGAAGTCCGGCGCATTTGTGCCTTTCAAAATGGCAGACAAAATATCTCCCACTGAAATCACGTAGGCAACACAACCACTAAAACCGAGTAGCGCTCGAATGCCAGCAAGAACATACGCAGCCCCGCGGCCGAGAAGTGCGCGAGTTGCCCTCTCGAAGGTGGGGGCTCCTGAGCGGTCGGCTGCGACTGAGAGGTTGTGCATCGTGAAAACCGTTACGGAAGAGATGAAAATGAGGTAAAACATTCCCATGATAAGGCCGGTACTGTTGGCCGCCGGAGGCATCCCGAAGATTCCCGCACCGATTGTTGTTGACGCCATGTTAAAAGCACTGGCCGCAATGCCACCCGGAGGCAAAACAGTGGCGACGCACAAACTCACCTTCGTAAAGAATGTGTTTCGCCCCTTCTTCACGTTATCTTCGGTCTGCACCGGTTCATTGGAGAGGTTGTTTGGCGTTTGCACTTCTTGTTGTTGCTTGGAGTTGCTCATTGCGTCTTGCAGTCGATTAGCACTTTTAGGGACTTCTTTTACCCACAGAGTTTCGGGAACAAAAGGATGAAAGAGAAAGAGCATGAGGAAGTGATGTGCAAGGAAAGTTAGATATGCACAAGTTGGTGCGTACCATGTCTGAAAGTTTATTGAAGAAGATGCAAGCACACACCTGGAGAGACGCAAATGACGTTCGCCTCCCTTCGTTTTGTGCTTGAGCTGTGCAGCAGTTGCCCTGATGATTGTAATGCACACGAGGTGATTTCCATACCAACGTTGAATAGAGTTGTTTGAGGGCAAATTCACTTGCCACTGGAGTTACAAACGCATAAAGTCGTTTCGGCATGCTAGTGATTGTTTGCTCACGTTTCTTGTCGATTGCGCCACTTCTTCAGTACCATACGACTTCATGCGAGATGAAGAGCGGGGAAGACTTCTGCAAGACAAAACTTAAAATGTTGCAGTGCTTTGAAGCAGAGTGGACATACACATAACTTTGCTCCTTGACACCACAGCTAGGAACGCAGCGCCCCAAAGTTATGAATTACATATGAACTTGATGCACTTGATGGAAGCGGCACCGCGTGAATGCCACTACTGAAAGTGTATGAAAGGAAAGAAAAGACAATAAGAATTTTAGAGGAAAGAACAAAGAAGGGGTTAATGTTTCGCAATTACCATTTAACCTAGTGGTATACCTGAGATAATAAAATCAGCGGTGCACCGAAAGAAATGCTGCACAGCCTGAGCACCGAGGGAGGAAGTTGAGGTAAAAAGAAAAAAAAAAGAAACCATAAAACAAAAAAGAAACCGAAAGGGACCCTCGAATGGTATCGCAGAAGCAGCATTTGGAGATGAGTGGACGCATGGAGTCGGCAAACTTGATGGCTTTACCACCGCTTTATTCAACGGCAATGGAGCCACCGCCTCCAGCCGCATCGCATAATACAGCCAAATCACTGCAATTCGCACCTCTGCTTGTTGTATTTTCTAATCGGCGGACGTAACGAGGGAAAAACGATGGGACCCCAACGAGTTGACAACGACAAAAGAAAAAAGAAGAAAACAAAAGAATTTGAGCAGGAATTTTTTTGGGAAAAAGAGATGAAATTTGCTTCACATGTTGTAAAGATCAAGTACTTTAATCGTTCCACAATGCAGTGGCGAAGTAAAAGATGAAAGAAGACCTACCACCAAACCAATGAAAAAAGAACCGAAAGTGGTCCGCTCATTCGCTACCACTGCTGCAGCAAAAAAAGAGGGAAAATGAGTGGAATGCGAAAGGGTGGAGACAACTGTTGCCGAAAGAGTGAAGACACGTTGGTGGCGGTTAACTATCCTCCGCTGCGTTCAATGGTAATAGGCAGATAAGTAACAAAACATCTGATTTATTTATTTACTTATTTACTGACTCTCCTCCTTTACCTCCTTTTTTTCTTCAATAGGAACTTCAAAGCCGCCGGTTAACCAGTTATAGTGCCCCATATACTCGCACCCGTGCCGAAAACAATGCCTACAACACCACAAATTAGTAAAACATATGTCGCAAGATAATGTAAAGACCCAACTTTCTGCCATGTGAAGCCCCCTGAGTACATAATCAACAACGCGGGGAAGACGAAACCCAGTGAACCACCGGTAATCGAGCCAGAAAAACCAAGGACGGTGTTAACATTGGGAATGAATAGACCCAAAAGCAGTGCAGCAGTGGACAGCACGATGACTGACACGCAATGCTTCCAAAAGGGTAGAGAATCCGCAGTCTTCCCAACGACGTCATACAATGCATTACGACACGCCATAGCGAGCAGCGCATACGAAGCAACCAGCTTTACAAGCACGCCAATCATACCAACCATTACAGCCGGCTCCTTTACGGGGTCGTACATAAGCAAAATAGAACCGGAAACAGCACGACCAAAGTCCATGTAACCGAAAAAGGCGGTGATTATGTACAGCGCAGTACACAGGGACATGGCAATGATGGCCGCAATAACAAACTTACGTACTGAACGATCCTTCATGTCAATATAAACTTCATACGCCGTGTCCTGACAAGTGTAGGAAAACATAAATACTCCCATTCCCTCAATGGCCTGGAATCCGCTATTAAAGAGAATGATGGCAGCTGTATCACTCTTTCCAACACTAACATTCTTTATATTCTCCGACAAGCCATTCATGCACGAGTGCACAACGATCACAATGACAAAATACACCATGAAGGTAACGGCAAAAGTGGAGACGTACCGAAGGGAGTCGATGTGACGCGGAATCGTCAGCGGAAGCATAAAACATGCCCAAACCACCGCCATGAGAAGACGATTACCTGATTTTTCCTTCAGGAAGTCCGGCGCATTTGTGCCTTTCAAAATGGCAGACAAAATATCTCCCACTGAAATTACGTAGGCAACACAACTCGTAAAACCATCAAGCGCTCGAAGAACAGCAATGGCATAAGCAACTCTACGACCCATGAGGACAAATGTTACGCTTTCATATGTGGGTGCTTTGGAGCGGTCCGCTGCGAGGGCGAGATTACGCATGGAATAGATAGTCATGCAACTAATAAAAAAGAGGTAAAACATTCCCATGATAAGTCCACTGCTACCGGCCGATGACGGCAAGCCAAAGATGCCAGCGCCCAGCGTTGTCGCTGCGATGTTGAAGGCACTGGCGATTGTACCTCCGGGAGGGATGAATGCAGCAAATTGTTTGCTCTGCTCACCAGGAGGTTGCTTCCCTGATTGGGGTTCGTTTGATTGAACATTTTGACTGGTTTCACAGTTTCCAACGTTATTATTGACAACGGTGTGACCGATCGGCTCGAAACAATTGTGAGGTACGGTGTTGCTTGTATTTTCTCTGGCAATACACATTAGATCTTACAGCTAGTAGCGTTTTCCCCTTCCCCACTGTTTAACTTACCTAGTTGCCTGCGACTCGTCTTTTAGGTACCGTCTAAGGCAATAATTTGAAGGAAAATGCAAACGGAATAAAAACAAATACCGAAAGAAGAAAGGGGACGGGAAGTGAGGGTTGGTGTGGAAAGAGTTGGTCGGCAGCGATGCAACCACCTCGTTATGAGTAGGGGGATGAAGGAAGCATATGTCAAAGCGTGTAGCTCATTGCGTCGAAGGATGCCTATACGGCAGAAAGGGTGTATTCCAAGTGACCACGGCATCCCATCCACGCTATTGAACCCTTTAATTGAGTACCATGGTTTCACCCCAAAGATTCCTCGCTTAATCGTCCGTTTAGTCTCATTCATATTTAGATTTGCCGTTTGTGGTGCAGCATCCCCATTCAAGAAACTTACCGAAAGGCGACAATACAAATGTTTTCTCCTGTTACACTCGACTCGGCGTACTGACAAAGATAGGTCCGCCGGAATCCACTTTGTTTTAAGTATTCAAGCCGGAAAGCGTCAATTACTCTTTTACAACACATACCTGTGAGGCGTCGCTCAGCATCCACAGCTTCTCCACTCACTGCCCAAGAAGACATGGAAGTTATTGCGGCGAACTCTCTCTCACTAAACGTATGGTTGGTACCAGGAATCGCGATTCGGCCCCTGCGACACTCGCTCGGGGATAACAAGGCATTTATATGCTTCAATTCACAGCGTTGGTGACAGCATGTAGCGAAGACAACGGCACACACAGAGGCAAACCCTTCCGTGTTAAGATTAGGTGCTGTAACGCACGAGAGAGCAAAGTCTGTGCATGCTCCACAAAGGTGTTTGCCGAAGGCCACCCACTGTTCTTCCACCGGCACTGACTGCTTGATGGCGTTTGTGCATTGATCGGATGTACTGCTTGTTTCCTCTCTGGACCGTTTACATGCGGACGCACCACATAGTGCTTTTGCCAAATCAAGGTCCTTTATATTGATGCGCAATCGAACGAGCGGAAGGCGACTGTTTCGAACACACGCATCGGCTTTGCGCCGGAAATTATCCATATCTACAACTACAATACGCGGAAAGTCTCCATTGTCAGCACTAAGGGCCTCATTCACGGCTGTCCGCCCTTCCTTTCTCTCCTGAAATCCGGGATGACTATGACAATACCGGATAGACCCTGAAAGCAAAGCATCCTGCAACGAAACAGCGAGACCAGCTTTGCCTGCACCTAATTCAAGGAAACCGGCTATTCTAACATATGTGTTTCCAAGATTCCCCCGCCCCTCGGCGTAACCGCGGATGACCGTCTGCACGCAACGAAGCAAAGCCCTGTGCTGCGGCCCATGTTTGTTGGAAATTCGTCGCGTTGACCCTGTGCTGCTGTTATCTTGAAAGGGCTCCTGACATTCCTCCGCAAGAAGGACAATCCGTGGCTGGATAACATTAAAGTAGCACTCCCTTACGCGTGTGATGAGGTCCTCCAAAACCACCGTGTCCATATGATGATGTGTGAAGCGTTCCTTTTCCGATTCCTGGGAAGTGACACAGTAGGCCACGCCTTTGCACGCATGTAGGTCCTTGCTATAGTATGGGAGCTTGTCAACAACAAAGCGTAGATCAGGACATACCTTTACGTGCTTTTGCAATTTATCGGCATAAACAGTGTGGTTTGGGTTGATGGGACACGGGACCCGCTGGAGGGCGCGTGAAGGTCCCGTAGAGACGCCCTCACCAGCAGTTCTCCCCGGGCCAACGGCTGAGCCCGAGCTGCTCAAAACGACAGCAGGTGTTGTTTCCCCCGTTGTGGTGCCGTTCACATCGTGAGTGGGACAATAGCGCCCACCGGCTCGTTTGGCCGTGCGACAGAACCGGCGCTTGTGCGAGAGGTAAAAATCGCATGCCACAGCGTCAGGGTTATGAGTGGGGCGCATTTGTCCCTTTCCGGTCCCTTCGCCTTCCTGAGTTGTGGCATCCATTTAATCAATACCTATGGTCAAATGCCGGTAAATGCAACTACTTTAAGGCCAGTGTCTAACCAAATAACCGTCGCGGTATCCAGCACTTCACACACGCAATTCACAGGGCACCCCTGCCACCTGCTCGGACGATATACATGTAAGAAAAAAAAGAAGGGCAGAGGCGACAGCAGAAAGAAAATGTGTAGGCGCACAAAAAAGTTTAAATAAAATGCTGAGTGGAGTGAAGAAGCGCAGCTACAACGTAATGGAAAGAGACATATTTAGAAGTACGCGAGACACTTTTTTTTTCTTCCCTCTTTGTTTCTCAAGGTGGAATGAATGTAAGATACATATTCACGCTACCATCGGGTTCATATGTTTATATATATATATTATTTTGAAAAGTATATGTATATATATATATATATATATATACATATATGATGCACCGGAATGCACCCTACGCGGTTGGCGCAGTAAAATTGCGAATACATGTCTTTCCTGTCTTCGTATCGTTAGAGTTCTCCCAGAAAAAAAAATGCGGTGGAGGTAATTTCTTGTGTTTCTACTGCAATTAATAAACATAATCGAAAGAAAATATACATTGAAAAGAAAAAAAAAAGGGCCTCATATAACAAGAAAAAAATTGGTTCTTGTGATAAAGGATGTGAAAGTAAGGGTGAGGGGGTTTGTTAGAAAAAAATCTGTAGTAAAAGAACAACAGCAGTCAAAACACCGACCGCATGTATGATTTCGCAACAAATAGTCGTGATGATCACTGATGACTTTTACCATCGGGCAGTGCCCGCAGAAGCACCAAAAGTAAGAACAAAAACATAAAACAAACAAACGAGCAAGCAATAAGATTGACAAACAGCAGCAGCATTGACCTCATACAAGAAAAACAATTTCTGGGGACTAAACACAATATGAAGAAGGAGGAAGAAGAAAATCCAAACCGCGGTGCGGCTTTGAAAGAGGGTCAAATAGTGAGAAAACAAACAGACAAAACAAACAAATACCATCGACATAAACTGAAGTGAGCCCCCTTTGCCCGCTAATATAAAGCCCTTCGACACTAAAGGCGTGACACATCACTACCGGCACGACCATAACAATGAAAACATATACGGCCAATGATGTTTTGTTTTTCTTTTGTCATGGTTTCTCTCGTACAACTACGTAAGCACCCCATTCTTGGCAAAGACAAAGAGAAGGAAACAAAAAAAGAAGGAAAGGAAAAACAAAAAAGGCGTGCCTCAAACCCATCCGATTGCCCTTACGTCATTAAGTTCGTTCATCGCTCTCATTTTTTTCCCACCATCTGGAAGGTAATAAATGGGCTCAAGAGGAACGCGACATGTTGGCAAGCTCTTACGCATGTACGGGGGTTTATGCCTGTCGCTTGGGCGGAGTCGATCCATCTCTGACTTGAGCGGCTTGAAGGAACAACAGGTTACAACTCCCCAAGCATAAATGTAGCGATAATGAACCCGTGGCTTCAGAACATCAAGAATAAGTGCAAACATAGTCTCCGCTTCACTCATTAGGATCGATCGATCCATGGCCTCCTCCATCAAAGTAACGATAAGAGAGATGGCGTTTTGCTCTTCCCGTAGTGTTTCGGTACGCGTAGAGTCCTCTTCATAGACAATTTTGTCTTGTTCCCGCTTGATACGGAACTCGCGTTTCATTTTCGCGACGCAGTCATCGGTGCCGTCGTCATCCTCTTCTTCTTCCTCATCGGCGCTTTGGTTATTTCTTCCCGATTCACCTCTTTCCACAATGAGAATTCCGTTCCGTTCCAATTCCTCATCCCATAGCATTTTGGTGAGGCCGCGGTACCATCGGTGCTGCAAATTGGCACGCGCAAACTGTTCGCCGTCCTCAAGAGGAATTAAGAATGCATGAAGGCGATTTTCCTCGGAAGCTGAGTTATCCCCCTCCAAGACGTGTTCCGCAGGCGCAGGCAGTTCTGTTTCCGTGAGTGTACGTTCTTCTTGATCCGTTACTCTGCTCGTTTCTTCCGTATTATCCATATTTACACCTTTATTATTATTGTTTCGGTATTGGTATGCTCCTAACTTTTCACCTCTCCTCTTCTTTATTTTTTTCGGCTAAAATATGTGATGCTTTTCTTCTTACCTTTTGCCTTGTTTATTTTTCGTTATTATCTTTGCTTTTAAGAAAGTATGTCCCTAGGTATATAATTTTGCATGATATATACGTACACACATACACGATAAAAAGGGGGAACACAAGAGAGGAAAAAAATATATTCAGATCATTATGAGACGGGGAGTACAAACATCATGCAAGCCAGCGATGGCCTTCCTTTAAAAAATAAAAACACCAAAAAAAAACCAAGACAGTGCTTTTGTGTAGGTTGCGGACAACAAGGGGTTCTTTTTCTTTTTCATTCGTTGCCACGCATTCGTCCCTTATGGAACTCTCAGAACCTTTGCGCTGGAAGGCAATGCCCTTTGGTATTTCCTCTGTCTATTATTTAACCCCTTCTCTCTTCTTTTTAACATGAACTGGAACCAGTGTTAGTGAATCAACAAGAGGGAGGGGGAAAATCCACAAGAGGAAGGGGCAGAGGACCGTTATGCGTTGCTCTTTATTTTTTTCCCCCTTTTTGCATTTTCAACTCTAACGAATATCCGTATGAAAACATGAAGAGGTCGCATACCGATGGAAGAGGTAAACACCCCTTGTACCACTTCGTCTTCTCATCCCTTCCTTCAGCTTCTCACTGTTTCCCGTCAGATACGTCAAGTGTCACTTGACGCCCAATCATTGATGAGTCCGTTGCGGCCACGACGCGTGTGAGCACCGCCGTCCCATGTTCGTTGAAGGAAAGCGGTGAGAACATAAAGGACCCGAGGTCGTTAAACCACAAAACCCAATTATGGTGCCGCCACACGGTACGGCGGTGGGTGATGGATATCAATGAGATGCCCAGCTGCTTGCACATGCTGTACAACCGCTCCTCTATCTCAATATCCATGTTGCTGCTGCACTCGTCAAGTACGGCAAAGTGCGGCCGGTGGTAAAAGAGACGCGCAATCGCGAGTTTCTGCATTTCGCCTAACGACAGCAGACCGTCAGACCACGAGAAGACGGTGTCCCACGTGATGTGCGGCCTTGAGAGTATGTCTTCCAGCTTGGCCATTTCAAGACATTCGTACAGCATGGACTCACTCACTTCGAGTTCTGATAATTGCTTCGGGTACGTAATTTGACTGCGCAGCGTGCCACAGGGGACATATGGTCTTTGTGGTACGTAGTAGATTTGATCCATACGAGGCTTTACAATACGACCACCATGAAGCGGCCAGAGCCCAGCCAGAAGCCGTAACAAAGACGACTTACCGCAACCGTTGGCGCCAACAATGAGGAGATTCATTCCTGGTTTCACGTGCAGCGTCAGTCCCCGGCACAACATTTCGTTGGTTGGGAGAATAATGGGCACATTCTCAAATGCTATGTAGTCGCCACGCACGATCTCACCAGCACTGCCCTTCGGAGCGTCGTCCAGTGCTCGTCTACTCGTCCGTTGAACCTCCGCAGCGTGTTGAATGCTTTCTTGGAGCTCGTAAATTTCGTCACTTAAGGAACGCAAGACAAAAAATCCCCTGCAATTCCTCACAAGTCCACCAATCCCCTGCGAAAGCTTCATGAAAACGTAAGAAGTCTCTGCAAAGAGAGCAAGGAGATCTTGTCCGCTCGTCGCCTCCGTATTCCTGGAGAGGACAACTCCCAAACACACGAAGTTACTCAGTATCCTCGAGCCGTACTTCAGGAATAAATTTTCCATCAAACCATAACGCCCCTGCACAAATGCTGCCCGACTCCTATGCTGCACAATCGACTCGAGATATTGATTCATGAGATTTCTGTGAAACAGTTGTCCTTTGGACATCACTAACTCCTCCGCGTATTTCAGCAGTCGGTTATGCGCAGTGATAAGGGTACCTTCGCGGCTGAGCTGCTCCGCAACAAGGTCTTCCATATCGGGAGAAAACTTTTGGGCAATAGCTACAAATAATGCGTAGTAGCCAATCACCATTGCTAGCGTTCGTGACCCACTGGTGGAACCCACCTTGTACGAAAAGGCGACAATGTTGATTAGTGGTTCCAGGATAGACGTGAAAAACCCCGCGACGTTTCTGGACCAGCTTGCGACGTGTCGTGTAATGCGTTCGTCAATGTTTTTTACCGAGTGCGAGCTAGCGACGGCAAAGAAGACATCATTGTTAAGATAAATGCGATGCAAGTGATGGGCCAGGTTAGACTGCAACCGCAGACCCAGCATTCCTACGCAGTACCTCAAGGTTGTGTTCGCTAATGCAACGGGAGCAAACCAGCACAATAGCAATCCAACGACGCGCACCACCGTAGCGGGGTTGCCGCTTATAGCACTTTTGTCCACCGCCGCTGCAACGCTGGTGATACGTAACGATAGAAACGTCCTCGAAATGAGGAGGAGAGAAATTATCATCAGCATTCCACTTTCCCGTGAACGAATGGACGGAATGGCAATCTCAAGTAAGGCAAGAAAGCGCCGGACTGCTGCAGCAAACGACTGAACTTTCACCTTGTCCTGTGCTTGCGCTTCCTTCCCGTTCACACTGCTCGCTGGTTTTGATCTTTCAGCCTTCAGTGGGAGCGGTTTGTTAGACCGCAACCCTGCAGAGGCTGCAAGTATAGCAGCAACGCCGCCAGTCAACATGCATGCGCACAACTCGTGGTTTCTGCTCCTAGACGCGATGTATTCCTTGCATAGCTCAAACACTGTCATTTTTCCCTTTCCCTTTCCCTTCTCCGTCTATTTTTCTTTTTTTCTTCACTAGATAAGGACCCCACTGCTACCAGTGGCACAGGGGAAGGGAAAAGAGCAGTGAGGGAAGAATGATCCTTCCCTTCGTCACTACACTGACTGTCTCCCGTCTATTGCTGTTGGCGTTGAAGTTGTTGTTGCGCACGCCAGGTGTATTTACAAGGCGAATTTGATGAAAGAAACACATGAACGTAGAAGATGATGATAGACATACACTACGGAGGAACAGGCATGCATAAAACTGTAGGTAGCCCTACTATCACACAGACCAAATTCAGCGATTAAATTGATCACAAAAGGAGTGGAAAAACTAAGAAATACAGGTACACACACACACACACACACATATATATATATATATCCATACACATATAAATGCGCAGATAACCCGCATTACTGTGACTGCAGTATGCGGGGTGCCACACATGATCAGTACAAAAAGAAACACACGGCTAGGTAACTGGTTAACAACTGCAGTAATTAAAAAAAAAAGTTTACTCAATCTCCTAAAGTGGGGGTGTTGACGTTGTTGGAGTGGCGAGTGAGACCATTTGTCGTGCCAATAACTCAAGGCATCAATTTTGGAAGGAGGGATGGGCGGAATGATCCATGCGAACCAAAATAAGGACACAACGAACACAAGAAGCAAAAAAAAAAGAAAAAAAAACCAGTTCGCAAGAACGGTACTAAAAAGTCGAGTATGCATTTGCTTCGGTATGCGCTGCTTTCCTACACCGCGAAACCCAAGAATCGTTCGAACTGCAGGAGGAGGGATGATGAGGGGAAAGGGATTAGGAAAATGGGGAAAAAAAACTACAGCTGAAACGCGTACTTACTTATCCCTTCCCCTAACCTCCACTTATCTGACTGCTTTCCGTGCATTCCAGGGGTACGTCCATTTCGCTAAATAGCCTGTTGAGCAAACCACGAAGCATGGCATTTTCCTTGTAAAGAGCTGACACCTCATCCTGCGTTGATATGAACCCAGCGGTGTCCAGCGTGACTGTGCCGGGTGTGACACCTTCTGTTGCGACAAGTCTGAAGCTGAAGTCCTTACATAATATATTTTTTTCAGGTATCGATGGTGTTACTTTCATTTCAGGGGGTAATGCGATGGAGGAGGGAGGGACGTCACCGTGATCAGAGTTACATAATGTCCACATGCACAAATTTCCTTGAAGAGCTACTAAACACGGTTGTAATCTAGGAAATACACGAACCGCGGTTTGGCAGAGCGGAAGCACTGTGGTATTAATTAGCAACAACTGTGCCTCCGCAACCATCCGCGTATTGTAAGGAACCTCAACAGGCCTCACACTCGGCTCATTTATAAACTGCGTTTGGCGTTGATAAAGACCGAACCTTTCACTTGCCCAGTACCTGCTCACAGCAGCGGTACGCATAGTAAAGGCATGTTGAGCGAGCGCAATAAACAAGCGAACAAACTGATGACGAACTGGGGCTGCGTGTAACCGCGGGGATATGCCGTCAGCTCTTTCGATATCTCCAGCATAAATCAGGCATTCCAGCTGCGACAGCGATTCTTGAGGCAGTAGGAGTGCCCTCATGGTTCGGAGAAGTAGATCACGATCCTTCTCTTCCCAGTGTGCAGAAAAGTTAAAGTAACACCGTCCCATCAACCTGCAAATTGTCTCATAGTTGCAATAGCTTTCCAGCATTTCTTTTTCAAGAGAATTCGGATAGACACTCGCGACATCACGTAATTGGGCATCTGACGACTTGTGAGTTTCACTTGGGGGGACGACATACCGATACATCGCGCATAACGCCGACGTTGTGGTGGCGATCCTTTCCACTGGTGTCATACGTTCCAGCATCCCTGAATGGAACATAAGGCTATAGAAGAACTGCATGTTGTCCGCTGCACGGTCAGCGCTATGAAAAGGCCCACTCCCAAATCCATTCTGAATGTGAAGCAGCAGGCGTTTCCACGCAGTTAAGGATAAGTCCGGCTCTGGCATGCCGTCGAAAAGTTCAGAGTCTTGAGCAATAGCACAACCAACCTGAAAGAGGAGCCCACCCTGCTCCGATGCGCCGCAGTTTTTCTCAGACCAGATATCAGCGTCGATGTCACCAATAATACGTAGAAGGTTAATGTTGGGGGTGACAGTGGTGTCACATGTTTTGTCATCCGCATTCCAACTGCGGGAGAGGAGCGGTCCATGCAATGGCATCATGGCTTCATCCGCCGAATTCTGCGAGAGGCGGACTACGGCTGCCGGGTTTGCCGCCACCGCAACGTCAGAGCACTGTGGCTCGTTGATGTTAGAGAAAACTGCCTCCCTTTCCGCCTTCGTAACATTCGCACGCAACTCCGCTCCCTTTAACGCGTCATTTGCAACATCCAGTTGCACCTGCAGCTGATCTCGTTCTTTGGTTACACGTTCTAATGCGTGTCGCAGCAATTCCGCGTCGCGGTCTGCCGTAGTGCTCTGAGCACCATTCTCAGTTGCCTTGGTCATATCACTATCACTAATTCCGTCCAGGTCACGACCTGCATTTGAGGAATTGGCAGCGGCGGTGCCCTCCTGTCCAGCCAGAGCCAAGAGAGCATTGGTTTCACTGCGAAGGTTGTTGCACTCCTGCTGCAGCCGCTGTACGTTGGCATCATGCTCCACATGGTTCTCCATCATGCGGGAAAGTGCACCCTCCAACTCCGCACAACGGCACTCACATTGCATGCGCACCTCGACTGCATCAGATAACTCCGTGGAGAGCGATTTGATATTTTTTTTTAGTTTACTAATGAGGAAGTCCCTCTTCGTTATTGCATGCCGCTGCTCCGACCACGCCATCTGAAGCCTATTCGCAAGATCGAATAACGACTTGCCCCACTCGTGTTGATCTTCTTCCACACTTGTAAGTGTTTGCGACAACATAGCGCTTGCTTCCCCGATATCCACATTTTCTTGCGAGGCATGATCACTCCACTCCTCAAGGTGACTTTCAATGAAGTGGATTATGTCGCGAGCAACACTCCACTCATCAGCACCGTCACGTGAGGCAGACTCCGCGCGGGCTTCCAGCTCTGGAAACAATGCGATGGCAGTACTCACCAATTGTTGTACCACTTCATCCAATTCCGCCAGGACGGATGGACTGCGGTGCGTTCCGTCATGAGCTTCGGCGATGTCGCCTCCGTCATTATCAGGCGCGCGTCCTGCTTTATTTTTCGTGCCCGGCCCACGGGACTTGTACGAAATGGAGTGAGTCTGGCTTATATTGGGTGGCTCCCCCGGTGCATTGTCCGCCACATTACCCGCTGGTTCATCTTCCTTTTTCTTGTTGAGTGTCATTTCAATTTGTATTTCTTTGATGGTGTCTTCTTGTTTCATGCAGAGAAGCTCTAATTTGTGATTCTCCCGCAGCAACTCCTCGACACGCCGCTGCGAGGAGGCGAGCAGTTGCCTGGCTGTACTTTCCTGCAACCCATCGGTATCAGGCGGCATATGCGGGTTCGGTGTGTTGCTGCGGTCCAATGAAAGTGCTCTGGACGCTACAACATTACTGAGTGAGCGTCGCAGGCTGCTGATCCGTTGCAGAGCATCAAATGCCGGGGCTGGCGAGCCGGGAGAGGCAACAGCCGTCCCCACTGCTGCAGTTCCTACAACCTGCTCGCATGCCATGGATGGCCGCTGGAAGATATGTTTTTGAGACATCACGATAAGAGGCGAGGCAAGAACCAAACCGCAACTAAAATAATAATAATAATAATAATTCTAAAAAGCCACGTGCGATCAGGCAAGCTAGTCTCGAGAAATATACAGGGATTATAGGGTGATTTGTATTCACACGACGTGTAGTAAGAAAGAAACAACCGGAAAAACAACTGATGACACAAGAGAGAAAGCAATGAAGCACCTGTAATGCGTAAAAGGAAAAACAAAAGCGTATATGTGAAATCGTTCGCACCTTGCTAGAGTATGAACATGCAGGAATCAACAAAGACCACTTAATTTTCTTTAGTTTTTGATGGACGGGGAGGGGGGAACGTGCGACATCCAGGGAAAGAAAGGCAAAATTAAAAAAAAATCTATCGGTTGGAACGTTTGCCGGAAGCTGGAGTCGTGCATTTGACATCATTAGCTTCGGCCAAGTGGACGCCATTGCAAAGGTGGATGGGAGAGAAAAGCGCGACTGTGTATGAAGTGAAGGAAATCGCGTACGAACTGCACAACGCGCGTTTTTTTTCCCCCTTTACCACCTAAGTTCCCCCGTCAGGTTAGACATCATTGAATGCAGACGTAAACGCTAATGCTACAAAGGTCGCTAGAACTTTCCACGTTTTGAAAACAAACCAACAAACAAAACTACATGTGTCGTAGCGCCCAACTAACCTTTTCATGGTTGGGTGACCACCCCCACTTTTGAACGATACTGTCTCCTTCCAAGTTTACCGATAACAGAATTGAGGAAAAAAACCCGCTGATGATGTTTTTCCTTCCAATAAGCTGAAGATGGAATACTGGTTATTTCCTTCACATACACAAGCCTATGCATTAAAATATGTGCGAGGAATCTTTGATTCAAATGAGGTTGGGTCACATAATACTCTTCTTCTTTATAGAGGGTATATACACTATAGCTTACTTCCGCCGGGCTGAACACTGTACCTCCAGACGAACTTTGCCTCTTTGCATTGTTCCCTCACAGCTTTTGCAATGCGGTCCCGCTCTTGAGTGTTTGCGGCAAGCGCAACCACAAGGCCACCCCGACCTGTGCCTGACATCTTTGCTCCAAGTGCCCCGAAAGTTCTACAACACGTTGCAATGGCGTCCAACTCAGGGCATGAAACCGTTAGTTTTTGGCATAGGGTATGGTTTATGTTCATCAGTTCCCCAACGCGGCGCAAATTCCCGCTCTGCAGTGCCTTCTTTGCTTCACGGACACACGCATTGTATTGTTCAAATAAGTCGTCAAACCACGACGGCTGAGCGGCCTTCAGGCGCGCAACATCGGCTACGACCTTTGTCGTACTTGCGGTAATACCGGTGCTGCAAACAATGATAGAAAGAGGTTTACCGAGCGCCAGGCGACTGAAAACCGATTTCTTCAGCGCACGGCGGAACAAAATGATCCCACCGTAAGTAGCTGCTGTGTTATCGACGCCGCTTGGAGTTCCATGGTATCCACACTCGCCTGCGTACGCACTTCTGTTCACGGCTTCTTCACTGAGGTTGAGGGTGTACAACTCATTCAGCGCTCGTGAAAGCGAAACAACATCACTTGCGGAGGCGCCAATGCCGCTGCTTGGAACAAGCGGACCACCGAGTTTCACAAGCAAGCCGTCTTTACTCGTGTCAATGTTCAGGTGGCGTAACACAAGCCCGTGCGCAACCCGCTGCTCTTCCCGCTTCTCTTTGATGTAGCCGGGCACCGCAGGTCTTTCGTCAATAACCTCCACAACGTTAGGTTTGTGCTTCAATCGAGAGATTTCACATGTTGTATACTCGTTAATACCTGCTACAATGCTCTCAGCACCGTATACAACAAAATGCTCTCCGAAGAGGATCACTTTGCCGTAGCCGATATGATGGCGCGTCGTTTTGTCCTTAACAGCCACGTGCATAACTTCTCGATACACTTCAATGTAATCCCTCCTATTGGCAACAGAGATGAAACACACACAAGTTTACTGCGGTCTGAGCAGGACACGTATGGTCACGTTGTAGCAACCGAATAGAACATCTACGCAGCTTAGAGAGCACTTATACCATTAATGTAACTCTTATCACATTAACCGGCAGTCTTCAAAGCTGTATTTCAGTGCAACCACAAGTAGTAGAAGGACTTTTCACCACTCAACTGCATGAGAGAAGAACACAACAGAACACGACGTCCAAGTACCACTCAAAACAGTGGCGCATCACACTGAAACCACACAAAGAAATAAAATTGTAAAAAAGACTAGGAAATAAAATAACAACAAACAACACGTAACGCTTCACTAATGACGGAGTCGTCCAAATAACTCCATAGGCTTATCTATTGCGTTAGAAGCCTAACTCATAACTTGAAGGGAGATGAAGGCGCCTTAATGTAAAGTACTGTGAGGAGTGGTCATCACCAACGAAACCTCCCTAAGCATCACGACAGCCCCTCCCCCTCCCTCAACTAAATTGTACATTTGATAACCCCAATCCCAACGGCATCCATGACGCGGGGGTGCACTCATTTCCGTTTAGCATCGCAGATGCATATCATGAACCATGGACGCGGGAACATTTATAGGTTCCAAATACCCAATCCCAGAGCATGATGTACTGCCCGTAATTGTACTTGAATTGGTAATGATGGAGGTCGTGTGCACGCACATTAAAGACGTATGGAATGTACACATCAATTCGCGTGTGGTTGAGGCTCGCTAGCGTTCCGCCTATAAATACAAACAGAATCGCAGTCAGCACATGTACCTGACCGGCAGGTGCAATACGCGTGAGAAGGTACAACGCGAATATATGGTTGTACTCCCCAATTACATATTCAATGGGATGATCATTGACGGCGTCATCGTTCCCGCGGAATGGTGTAACTTGCCGGTGGTGGTGCTTGTGTATCAGCGGATATATCGGCCTCCAGTGCAACGCCCAGTGGAAGAGCGTGTAAAAGAAATCGTATATGATGAACAACGCCACCAAGTGAACAGGCATCCACGCGACACCACAGAGGACAACATTAAAATCGTTGAAGTTAAGCGACATGTTGCTCACCTCGGTGTCAGTGATGAACAAGTAGGAGTGATATACAAACAAAACCGTAAAAATCTTTGATAACGCGATGAACAGCCGGTCCTTGAACGTTAGGGTTTTAAGGCATTGCGCTCGCGTCGGGATGCGGCCACCCACCACGCGCGCAATAAGTGGTACTACCATGCGGTTATAGAGGGAGAAACCGAGGAAAACGGTAGCGGTTAGCGCCACGCTCATCACCACTGTGGTCATGATTACTTCGCACCACTTCCACCGGCAGTGTATTATATATATATATATATATAGATATATATATATTTGTATCGTCCGGAGCCTCGGTGTATTTAAGGGCGTCCCGCCTTACCTGAGAAAAAAAATATATCTATATCTATATCTATATATATATTCTGATGCCACTTTCCTTCCGCGAAGAGGTGCGTATGGGAGAGAGGGAACGGTTGTGGGAGAATTCTGGTGATCCATTCCCTCTTACGTGAAGGGACCATTCGTTCACTTTTTCAGAACGGGGATTAGGTGCAACTACTTGCTTCGGTGGAAGGCGTACGCATGTGGATACTCTTGTATCCATTTTCCGATGGTGTTCACTCATTGCGGACTGTTACACATAAGTGTGATTGCATGAATTACCGTTCGTATACGTACGATTTTGGTGTAACAAGCATAAGCATAACTGTCCCTCCTGTGACTGCCACGATGGCACAAATAAAAACCGCCTGCGCGATTATGCGCCATAACGGTGCCAAAATGGAATCCCAAAACACTTCCACACCTGGCAGTGCCCTGAGGAAATGGGGAAGCACCGGCCCGCCACCAAATGCAGAGCCCACACGGTCCATTTTCTTACACTGGCTTGTTGTACCATCAACACCGCGCTGTAGTAAAGCCGCATTTTCCTCCAAACGTCCCTTCTCCTGATTCATGATGTCACTTACTCGTAGCGCCCCCTCTTTAATTTCCCTAATAGCATCATTAATTTCATTTATTACCTGCTTCTGAGCTGCATCATCCGCATCCTGTGGCGCGCTGGAGAAGGCAGATGATGTGATGAGACTCGAAGCATTTGTTGACCTTGCTGCCATATTAGTAATAGCAATATCGCCACCACCTGATTGACCCATTTTTGCAGGTGTAGTTGAACTCTTAACAGTTGGTGAGGGCTCCAGCTGTATGGATGCTCTAACGCATGGGGCGTTGCTGTCTTCGTGTATCAAAAAGGGTTCGCACACCGCGAAAGGCTGTTTGGGAGCCCGATGCCTGGCCACTAGTCCAACGCAAGCGACCGGAACATGCAAATGAGGGAAGTAACTGTCTAGAAATTGAGAGAGAAAGGCTTCAGCGGCATCGACAACAGTAGGTGCATTCCCAACATCATCGCCGCTCAGGGATACTTCAGTTGTAGCCGTCTCGCGTTTGTCGGAGTTGTCCGTGTTGGCTCGCATCTCTTGCTTCACCAACGAAAGCAAGAATCCTATGCGCTTAATATATTTCAGGAGTTCTGTAACCTGTCTTTGGTTACATTGGCCTACGGCCGTGTCTTCACTCAGTTTCACCTCCTCCAAGAGACGACGTGCCTCCCTCAATGCGCGCCTTAAGCGAGAAGCAGCTGGAGTCATGTCAGTCCTTAAAAATTAGGGGGAAGGAGGAAGGAGAGAACTGAATAGAGGGAGTGTCTGCACTTCATCAAGTGCACAATTACGACAGTTGCAGAACAACAGAATAATTAGAACGGATGCTCTTCACTTTGACGCCCCATTTTCCACCTGTTTTGAGCTCTGTTTTTTTTTTTTGAGTGTCTTGGTTTACACCGCTTCTGATGCCCATCTGGTCACCGTGCAGCGAAAAACTGGTAACGAACACCTTAACTACCCTGTTCTGAAGGAGTTATGCGTCGGTACTGCTCGCAAAGTTGGTGGGCGTAGTGCCGTAATGCCCTTACCTCTTCATGAACTCCTTCAGCCGAATGAAGGACAACAATGGATATATTGCATCCTTTTGCAAAAAGTGCGTACGCCAACTTGCGCCTACTCATACACGTGACGAGTGGGATATTGCCCTTCACACAGTGGGAGTGTATCTCCTCGAGTGTTCCACTAACCCCAAGCTCCCCTACCGTTTTGTGTTGCGACCTGCTAACGGTGGCTACCACATTCTCTGCAGTCCCTTCTCTTTCAACGCAGAACTCTTTGTCTATGTTTGGACTGAGAGTGCCGTTTAACTCAATGTCTGAAGCAATTAGTACAACAGGAATCCGAGTGGCAGCAGCCCTGAGCGCCCGTAAGGTTTCCCTCATTCCGGTCGAATAGAACTTTCTGGCCTTGAATTGGAGTGGTTTCTCCTTTTTCATACGCTTTTGAAGAGTGTACTGCCGCTGAAGGATAGTAAAAACGATATCGTCCAACCTGTCCGTTAGAATGTTAGCGCAAGAAGAGACGAGATACCTAGGGATCGGATTTCTGGGTTTGTTGCTGTTGGCAGCAGCCACCAACAAGTCCGGTGTGGTATTGTGCAACTGAGCCACTTCACTAGCAGTGAGCTGCCGTGGGTGGCGCCCACTTCGCTGGTCAATAACGGCCGTCAGTGGATGTGTGCCGATCCCCATTAGGGATAAGGAGGGGTAAAAATTAACAAAATTCGGTTCGCCGTCGGAGCCAACGTTATCAGCCTTGGCAGCACCTTCTGAGTCCCCCCGCTTCCCTGCTGAGGCGCCCTCGTTGCATTCTCCCCGCGTTTGGCTCGTGTCAGGTTCCACAGTCGGAGCATCCTCCTGCGTGGCTCCCGTATTTACTGTAATCACGCCCCCTTTCCACCTCAAGGCAGTTTTGTTCAAACGCTTCCGCAGTCTGCGGATAGTTGTGAGGCAGCGCGCCGCCTTCACGTAAGATTTACGGTTCATTTCACTGTGTAATCTAGCGTACAGGGAATGCAACTTCCCGACGAGTGCTTGAAGAGGTTGTAGCGTATGACTGGGTGAAGTCAGTGCAGTATTTTCCGATGAAGAAGTTACTGAGCTACCGACTGCAACTGCCGCCAGAGCGTCCTGTATACTGCTTTGCTGATCTCCGTTTATAAGCGATTCAAACACTTCGCGTCGTAGCTCAACAATGGACCGCTTAAATTTCGAATAACGTGCCCTATGATTGAAGGGAGCGTCCGGGTTGCGCAGCTTACCCTTGGCTAAAAAATGCTTTTTGCCCGCATGCAACGTTTTACCGGGGCCTACCTGGCGCGTCACAGTGGGCTTTAGCCGGACGGGCACCTTCTGTGAGGCCGGTGGGTTTTGGTTCCCAAGGTGCCCCTTTCGCTCTCTTGGAGACTTTGGCACATCATCTGAAACCTTGTTAGCCTGTGGCGCTGGGAGGAAATCGCTAACAAATGCGGTAGCCGTAACGCGCTTGCGCCTTCCATTGCAGTCCCACCTTACTCGTTTTCGACGCGGCTTTGCGACCCCATACGGGTCGCCACCTTGCTCACTTGACATAGCTGAGAATAAATGAAAACGGAGGGGGAAGCACCTTCAACACATAAAAGATGCCCACTGATTGTTAACTGGTTAGCTCTAACAGCCATTTAAGGGTTCATATCTTTGTATTTGCTGTTGCCTCAACCTCCCTCCATTTCAGGACCACGGACACGGCCCCAGATGGTAACAATCCCTGTGTACATTCCACCGCGCTGCTGATATTTTATAACTGTGGTTTATAATACACACCCTGAGAAAATCAAGAAGGCCCGTCAACAATTATGCAGCCCTCCTGGTCGCAAACGCCCCGTACTAAGTGAACCGGTCCGCTGACTTCATTGGCAAGAGGGACTTTACCACGTGCTATAACCATGGTGTATCGTATAACCACTTTTTTCTCACTACAGAAGACACCATAACGGAAAGTGGACCCGCCATCCAAATAATGAGGTCGTACAGTTTATTCATAACCGACTCAATGGAGCTTCCGTTTGGGGGCGGGGTTGCACCTTTTACACGTCATACATTTCAAAGAGTTATCTTTGTAAGTCAAGTACCGATTCTTGGTTCGATAAGACAAAGTCGTTCGGGAGACGTTGGTGAGGTGTACAGGCCTAAGTGGACTGAACCGGGAAATTGGAGAGTTAGCCAGTAAAAAACAACAAGACACGGTAACAGGAGATATGTAGTGCCGTCAGGAAGCGGGGCGCCAGCACGTTCCCCCTTTCTTGTTCGCTTTTCTGCCTCCCTTCACGTAGGGGGTTCCACATCTGCCTGTGCCATGAGTTGTTGATCAGTGACAATAAAACACAAACCGATGTCTTTTCGAATGCCAGCAGCATTTGTCAGTAAGGTAACACTTCCTGCTGTCACTGACTCAACTAACGCGAAGCCCATCAACAACCCACGCTTCAGTCGGGACTCAAATACGGCGAATGGAATGCGCTGCAGTGTGCCATCCGGTAGCTCCTCTTGCTCAGTCGCTGTGCTCAACGCCAGCACACGATTTTTTATGTCAACATCTTGTGGGTGCACGTACGTTAGCGCTACGTCCGCTTGTCCGGAAACTGTGGGATCTTGATGGTCTGAATCATCGTCTATCATGGGCATGAAAGTGGAAGTTCCACTTGTGTCACCTCTGCCAATTGTCACAAGACGAATGAGAGAAGCATCCACTGTAAAGAGTGTGGGCTTCACTGCCATTGTGCGGCTGCCGAAGAAATATTGTAACCAGCACTGGCGGTTAAAAAATGCATCGTCCGGCACCGCCCCGCATTCAGTGGAATCCAATAGAAAAAGCTGTACCTTCAGCCCGTTACTGCACGTTATGGTAGATGGAGTTATTTGGGGGATTTCCGATTGTGCACCGCTCTCTTGATGCAGCCGCTGTGCTATCTTAAACCGTAACCAGGAGCTGCCAACAACAAAAACGTGATCGATACCTGCGGCAAGTATTGTACTCACAAGCACATCTAGTGGGTTTACTTTGGGACGTCCTTCCGGTTTCTCCTCGGCGCATTCCCAAGCCTCCGCATCCTCCACCACTGCGCGACTGATAGTTCCATAGTCGACGAAAATCCCGCCCACACGGCACCGGTCACTTCGTGCCATACGCTCTGTACTCAAGCGCATCATTTGACGTAAGATGTGCAAAAAGAGGGCCGGGTCCTCATGTTTTTTTGTCCCTTGATGGGAGTGTAAGCCAGGGACAAATGCCATCTCGTTTTCGATGTCTATAGTATACTGCATCGCGTACAGAGAGACTACTCCAGGGTAACCAAACCGTGGGGCCTCCACCGAGGCATCTAGAAGCAGAGGGTGGTAGCCCAAACGGACAGCGTAGTTGATCAAAGTACGGACGTACGTGCTTGTGCCAACAGCGCGGCGCTCAGCCACGAAGAGTACATGTGGTCCTATCCCGTCTGCGCCGGTTCGTCGCGCCTTCACACGCTGCACCTCCAAGTGAGTATGAATGTCTGCAACTGAGCGTGCCCGTGTAGCATTGCATGTCGTTCCGTAACATATCTGGTGAACAGCGGAGGATGCTGTAAGCACCAATCGGCAGCCTGTAGGGGAGAAGACAGCGAGAGAACGAGCCACCGGGAGATGGACAACTACGCCTGTCGATAACTCCGTCCCGAATATCTCGGCACGCGGTTCCTCGCCGCTATCTTCCACTTGAGCAAGAAGCGTAACGGTTGCAGCGCCGCCGCTGCTTGCGGTCGCTAAGCACAGCTCGCCCATCGGTGGTAGCGCATATTCTCGCTCCAGAAGAGCCGTGTTTGCCATTACTTTCCTACTAGTTTCAACCCTAACTTCCTAGCCAATCAAACGTAAATTTGGGGGTTGGTGCAATGCATAACAGTCAGGCACGCGTGTAAACCTACATGTCCGATTCCCACGACGAGCCTGAGATGTGTACGGAGTGTCAACGGCGAAGCGGATGTTATTAACTTGTGTGCAACAACAGCTTTGAACATTCACCTATACCCAACTGCTATACCCCGTTGGCAACGGCGGGGCTGGGGCTTCAGGAAGGGGCACAATCTGCTCCTCCACTTGTCCATGTGCATTCACAACACCACGTCGTAGGAGTCCGGACTCATGCAGGACCCGAGTGACGGCCAAAAGAATGGAAGGTTCCTTCTTCAGCATGGCCTTGATGTCATGATGGGCTGTTGGGTCATCAATCTGCCGCCGTAATTCTTTGATGATGCTGTAAATCTCCTCTGTAGCTAAGCCGTATACATCGGCTGGTGGTGTTGGGGGCGGAAGAGGAGGCATCGGCATGTCTGACACGTTTGAAGATGCTCGACTGTGTGGTGACTCATCACCTTCAGCCTTATTGTAGTCATCATTATTCTCTTCCTCTTCGAAGTACATGTGCTACAGATAATGAGCCGGTCGATCAAACTTACCAACAATGGTCTTAATTTTGCTCAACGATTCGAGCAAATGATTGCTGGTTTGGTGGAACTATGCTTGACCGAGAACAAACGTCAAAATAGTCGGTTTTTGTAACAAGGAATAAGACAAGCGGAGGAGAATGTGTTTTCTCCCGTAGGATTAGGCATACTGAGAAGTACGGTGGCGCGCACAGTTTCCTGTGAGCATCAACCAAGCAGAGAGGGATGGCTGCACATTAGCTTCCAAATAACAGTTGTGAAAGGGAAATTATGTATTCATTAAACTGCATCGGCACTTCCCCACGGGACAAACTGATTTCAATAAGTCACCGTGGCCCCTCTCCCCAGCTGCTAACGTGGCTACAAGTTGCACATGTCGCGCTCACCTGTGCGGTCATTAAACACAACGCTAACACTGTCCCTTTCTTGTTCACTACATTCAGTCAGTACGAGAGATTAACTCTCGTACGTGCCAAATGCAGCGGTGCGTGAATACTGGTTTCTTGTTACGAGCCCTCTGTCCCCACATGATGATAATAGATGTCATTGGGAATGAAGACAGAGGAGGCACCACAAACGAGGTGAGTGTGAAAACGTGATATGAGAGGCAGTTGTTGTTCCAATGATCTAATAGCTGTAAGCTAGACAGCAATTTTAAAGCAATACAATGCATACGCAGGCGCTACTGCGTTCTAAAAAAAAAAATCTACTTGTCAGTATATGCAAAAAGTAAAACCGCACTTGCCAATGCCCTCGAAATGCTACTCAATTACAAGACGGCTGGCTAGCAAGGTTTGCACGTGGTGGCGAACTTCATCGCCCTGCTGTTGTGCCAACTGCAGCAAACGACCCAACGCACTGTTGAACATGTCGCGCTTCTCCTGGAGTTCGACATCAGCCAAAACCTCCGGTGGCACGTTGGCGCTTGCCTTCTGTATGGTTTGGGTGTAGCGGATAACTGTCTCCCGGGCTTGCATAATCCCTTCATGTACCTGCTCGCATGCCTTCTGCAGGTTTTCCATGGTAGCTCGCACCCGCTCTCTTTTCTCTATGATCTGACGGAGGTCTTGCTCCTTGCTTTCCATTACCTGCTGGTAATCATTCAGCTCCATCACGCGTCGACTCACAGCTGCCTTTAAGTCTCGTTGCTGTTGTTGGAGTGCTATGCGCATTTTTACCATGTCGTGACTCTCCGGCACGGGATCAAACATGTGACGGTAGTTCGAATTGCTCGCGCGAATGACACTTAGCGTCCGTTTCAACTTATCCATCTCCCGTTCCATTCGGCTCACGCGGACATCTAAGGTGTCACCACGCAATTGCAAATCCTCCCGCTCGCGCGCTGCCTCCATAACAACTTGCGCTGGGGTCCAATTCACCTTCTCAGGATCAAGACGCACGAGCTGAACGTCGTAACGGTTCCGAAGACCGGCCAGTGACTTTTGCCTCTCTCGCAAATCTGATGCAAGACGCCGCCGCTGCTCCTCTACGAGTTTAGCCTCCATCTTCATCATATCATGATGCACGGCAATCTCAGAAAGCCGCTCCGCGATGTCACATGTTAACTGTCGTTTGCGCTCGGCGAGACTACCGAGCTCACCGTTCCGCTGATGCAATGTGCGCTTCAGATCCTGTAATTGCAGCTCTTGAGTGTCAACAAGCACCAACTTCTCTTCGTGTTGTTTGCGAAGCTTTGCCAGTTCGGCAGTGCAGCTGTCGCAACCTAGAGTAAGCTGCAACAACTTCTCCGCTGCAATTTTTTTCTCCGAAGTGACCCGTTCCAACTCGACATTGGCGTGCCACGTTTCTTCGCGCACACGCTTAACCTGAATCTCCATTGCGCGCTGCTGTTTCATTAAGTCGGCTAATGTATTCTGCAAAGTTGCTATTTTTTCTTGCAGCTTGTTGCGCTCATCCAAAGACCGCTCACCCTTGGCGCGGTTAACTTTCCGCTGCATCTGCTGAACGGAAAACTCTACAGCGTAAAGCAGCTGCTGCTGCGCAAAGTACTGGCCGTCGAGTTGCCCGATTTTGGTCCTCAGATTCTGAGCTTGCAGTTGCCCACCACTTATCTCCGCGAGAAGATCTGATTGTTCCCGGCGCACTTCTTTGAGCCTCTCACTCATCGTAAAATTTTCTTTCTTCAACATTTCAGTCTCCTTATCCATCTGCTTTTCAGCATCCTGCGCCTCCTTGAAGAGCCTGCCGATCGTGGCCAACTGCGTCGAAAGATCCGCTCCCTTACTGTACACGCTACTCTTCTGTTCTTTCAAGTCATCCCTTTTAGCCGTGAGACGTTCGTGAGCTGCTGTTTTGTCGCGCACTGCCGCCTTTGACTGCTCCAAACGGATACGGGCGTTGTTGCGCTCCTTTATGGAGCGTCCAAGTTCCTCTCGTATTGTTTCCACCTCATTCTCCAATCCAGTGACATGCGTTTCCAGTGATGATCGGGTTTGGCGGCTCTTCTCCGCACGGTGCTCGCGCTCCTCAATGCCCGCTTGCATGAGTGCCTCCTCAGCACGCGCAGCGTCGTAGTCATCGTGCAACTTTTTCAGTGCTACGCGCCGCTGCTCAATCCATTCAGCCCCTTCCGCATACTGCTGGGCTGCTGCTCGGATGGAATTGTCACGCTCGCGGATTTCCTTCACAACACGCTCCCACTCATCGATTAAGTCACCGCGCTCTTTGTGTTGGCGCCGGTAGTCTGTCGCCACGCGATTGAGTTCCAACTGCACACTGCGCATAACTGCGACCTCGTCCTGAAGTTGTCTTCGTCGCTCGCGCAACTGCGCCTCATGCCGCTCAACTGCATTGTCGAGTTGGCGTAACTTTACCGCATCATCTTTCGCATACCGCGCAACAGCCGCTTCATCCGACTCCTTTTGTTGGCGTGCCGCGTCCCACTGTTCAAGCGCCTCCTGATTGTACGCCATAGAACTCTTCAGCTCCGCCATGCGGAGGTTCTCCGTGAATAAGCGGTCCTGCACGACCTGCAGCCTCTCTTGCACATCTGCCTGCTCCGCCTGCATTTGCATCTGACTCTGCTTGAGCCTACCGCACTCACGAAGAAGGAGCCGGTACATGTGCGACTCGGACTCCATTTCGCGCCTTTTACTGTCAGCTAGGGCTTGCGTATTTACAATTTCGCCACGCACATTGGCCAGGTGTTCTTTCACGAACTCCAGACGGCGCCGCTGGTCTTGAATTTCGCGAACATGTCCGTCGTGTATTTCTTCATGGCGTGAGAGTTGCGCGGTAAGTTCCTTGTTAACCGCGTTCAGCAACTCCAGCGGCAGTGCTTCAGCCGTGGCATCCACGACCTCTAGACTCATATATATATATATATATAAGTTGTGTCCTCTAGCGGAAAGGAATGTTGCAAGGACGAAAAACAAGTTTGTGAATTGTTTGAGAAACCAGCGATAGAAGTGAAGACAATGGGGTTAAATTCAGAAAAGAGTGATGCGGAGCGATGATCGCCGCCGCACCTCACACGAGAGAACGCAAAGACGGGGAATATGTGTGCATCCAGGAATTTGTTCATGACGATAGTGAAGAGTCGGCGCGCGTGTGGTCCATTGGGAAGAGGAGGGGGAAAAACAACAACAATGGTGCGTAGTTTCAAAGAGATGAACAAAACGGCAATTGGATACCGGCCGCTCAGGTGAATCGTTGAAGTTTCTTTGTTTATCCCTCTTTATGCATGCATATGTGTGTCACCACATGATAGGCCGGGAAGGAGTGCAAAATGTGCAGTTCTTAACAAAACATGTATGATTTCCAATCACCAGTTGGCCGTAATGCAGAAAGTACACTGAAGGTACAACTCCCCTTCAACAGTCAAACAAGGAGGTGTGTGGCAACTCAAATACATAACGTGTGGAGCCAAAACACCACTACTGAATGGGAAGTTGCAGTCGGCACAGAAGTAGCGTAACACTTTTTTTTCTTGTTCGTATTTTCTTTGTGTCTTCATTGCAATGGTTGCTGCCGAAGACCGGACGCCATCGCCAGGGGACACAACACACACCAACTCACTCTCAACCGTGCAGCCTTACTCTCTCCGCCTAGCAGTGCACTCGAGTAATAATACACTGTGTAGACGTCTTGCCGGAGCGGAAAAAATAAAAACGAAGAGGGGGATAAAATGAGCATGTAAACAAACAAATGATACGCTGAGATTGTCATAAATTCCACGTCAGCCCGCAGCGAAGATGGTGAAACGCCTCCGTTGCCGAGGGTCGCAATACGGCTTTATCGACCGACTGACCCTCAACAAGACCTGACAAAAGTTTCATACCGTCCCTACCAAACTTCAACCACCAGTTAAAACTACACTCAAAGGACGAGGGCTCAAGGGTGTTGAAGGCGTCCTCTTTGGCACGTGGCCTGCTAGTCAAGGAGAATCCCATAGATGCTCGCGGTGGGTTCTTGAAGGAGTCCATCAAACAGGCGTTCGCATAAATCATTCCACCTGGTTTTCTCCAACCGGTTTGAGACGCTCCGTCAACGAGCATTTTGGATTCGTCCCGCAACTTGCCGCCGAAGCCCAATTCCATGGAGAGCACCGTATACCACCTTGAGGCGTAGTGCATACCCGGATATATGTCACGGAATCCGCGTATGAGACCCGCATCCCACACCGGGCCTTGCGTAGCCCAGAATAAAGAGTGTTCTCCGCTCCTGACCGCGTGGTTCCCATGGCTTCCGTTGACTTGGACGTCCGAAAATGTTTGCTTCCACTGCCCAGCGGTAAGCGGCTGCACGAGGGATGATTTGTTTCGAAGCCGAAGAAAGAAACGGTCCGCGCGGAGTGGCAGCTCAACCCACCACTCCGACCACAGTTTACCGAAGAATGTCAATGAACGCTCAGCGCTATTGAAGTCCACGCCGGGACCACCAGCCCACCGCAAACAGTACGTTGCACGTGGAAAAAGCCAACGCAAAAATGGTGATGTGAAGTGCTGAACAAAGCTGTCATACTCATCCAGCACTAACAATGAAGTAATTCTTTGATTCGGTGCCCTCTCTGGGATACAAGTGGTACCCTTCACGGTGAGTGAGTAACGTGGGTTGCGAAATTGCAGTGACGCACGAAACCCCGACTCACGAAGTTTTGTGGTAATGATTTCCGTCTCCGTCTCCTTCCCCTCGGCCTCCGCCTCTTCTGTCATGCTAACTACTGCAGTCTCACCTGCAGACAGATGGTTCATTTCTGGTGACTTGCTACGTGTCTTGCAGAGCACCAGGCGCTCAGTACGCACTTGATTGGCGTGCCCATCCAAGTAAATGGCATCAACATCCCGCCACAACCTTACGCGATCCCCAAAGTCCTCGGAGAGTTCTCTCGGGAACTCTCGCGCAAAAGATACAGCCAGAACTAAGTCATTCCACGGCATGCGGAGCGGGCGAACAGCGTCGCCAACAATAGGGACACGTGCATGTGGGCCCTTTTGATAGCAACTCCCACGCAGGAAGTATGGAAACCATTGCTGCTTCTCAGTTGCGACAGTGACGTCGTGGTGCCACTGTGGGAAAACGAGGAACCTTGTGGGGCCGCGGGGAAGCGGCATGTGGAAATAACCACCAAAATACGGTCGCAACCATCCCGAGTGTCCGTTGTGGCCACGAGCGGCTTCCGCTTCTTCAATGCTCCTTACAAGGTTCTCCCTATTCTTCTTCCTCAACATCTCAGCGAATACGTGGCGGGATGGCTCCTCCTGCACGCTCCTGACGCGAGTTTCATGATCATGTTTGGGAGAGGATTCCTGAAGTTTTACGCGGAGAACGCGATGCGGTTTCCCCACTGTTCCGGTAGTGACAGCGGAATCTTCAACCTCCTCAACAACCGTTTCAATTGTGGAGCCCCTTCGCAGTGGGTAAGTTGGTGATGCTGCCTCATATATTGGTGAGCTGTACCTGAATTTCTCCCAGCGGAGAGCCTTGCAGGCGGTAACGTCATTCTCCAATTGAACTAACAGTGCTTCTGTAGCGTTTTTAATGTTATCATTCCCCTTTGTTGTTGGTGCAGCACTGGTGTCACTCCTTGACGGTAACGTAGTTGATGTGTGTGCGCGGTATCGTGAGAAAAGCCACTGGAGGCAGGCGTCGTCACGCGCTATGGAAGAGTTGTGCAGTTCGAAATCTACCCGAGGCTCCTTAACTGCAGTCATTGCGCACCCTAAACAAAGGTATGTATGTCCTTTCTCTTCCTTTACAAAAGTTTTTGACTGTTTTGACCCATACTACTACACACACAACGGGTAGGGATTAGAAATACATTAGAAACAATGATACCAAAGAAACACTGTGCGCGATGAGCAACCGTTTAAAAGTTTACTCCGGGATGCATCCCTGCTGGTACCCAAAGCACGAATGTACGAAAAACACGTCCCGCTGAAGCCGGTACTGTGATTCGATGCATAGGTAAGAAATTCATATGTGTGACCACCATGTGTGTATCATCGGAGATGTTGTTTTAGCGGTAAGCGCCTGCTTTAGGGGTGTGTTACGAGCAAAAAAGGAAAAAAAATGACGAGGCAACAAATGAGCAAATCTCAAAAAAAAAAACATAACACGATGTTTCACAGTGACCTCCGGCCTTGTTGAAACCTTACCAAAGCACAGGAAAGACATCCGACTTGCTTCCTCATTGCAGTTGCCTTCTTTTTCCACTGCTCTCCCCGTGTGCCGCTCCTCACCCAAACAACAACTCGCGGCACATCCCACTGCAGTTTGTGTGAATAATTAAATTACCCCTCCCCTCAGAGGATCACAGCCTCTGGTATCAAAAAGAGTTCATGCTAAACTGCTGTGGCCAGTTTATTCTCGACCACCCTCAGTACATCATCCATCCCCAGTTTCTTCGCTTTTTCTTCAACAAATCGCCACACAACTGGCGATGCCCGCACCCGCCTCAGCGGTGTCCGTTGAAGCAAGCACACAAACTTCCCAAGATCTTCACGTGTAAGCAGTAATTCGCGCGGAGGCCGAAGGACAATGCTGTTCCCCTCCGTAATGACCTCCTCCCCACCACCGTCCAGCTTAGCGATAATACTTCTGCTGAGATGCCGTTCCACAGCTGGCTTTAGAGCATTGGAGAAAGCTTGAGCGAAAAGGTCTGCCGCCTCAAGCACATCGAAAGCACTAACTTCTGTTAGTGCCTGCTTGAAGTCCACTTGCAGAACGCCAGGTGTGGGGCGGTACTGACCGTAGGTGTTATAGTCGTTTACGATAAGGATGCGGTGAAGGGTTTCGCGCACGTCAATGTCCAACTGGCTGTAATATTCGTCATCACCTTCTGCATCATTTACACGACGCCGTTCAGCACAAAGCCGTTCAATATGCCCCGACACGTCCGGATGTTGTTGCTGTCGGCAAAGATCCGTGAAGACGTCAACGTGCGTCAATGAAACGATATGTAACTTCATTAGAAGGTACATTCGCTCTGCAAAGAATTCCATCAAGCGGGTGAGTGGGTCCAACGCCTCAAGTGGCACATCGTCCTTCATTTGAATCTTTAATAAAACAACTGCAACGGCACACATATCCCCAGGTCGTATTGGGGATAACGTGGTCATTGCACACGCAGCGGCATCAGTGCTATCGCTACTTTTCCCATCAGAGTGGCTGAACGAGGCCGAGCTGGAGTACACTGCCTCACATAACGATATGAGCTTTACAAGGTTGCGGGGTACCGGTACGTCAGGCGGCGCCACCAAGCGGACCATTTGCAGCACATCTGCGGGTACAACATTTGTTGGACCAAGGCTATCGGCCATGAAGTCGATGACAGGTTCGATGAGGTCCAAATCCGTCGTCCTGAAGAGAGACATGGCGCGAAGTAAACGAGTAAAACTCGGTGGTGGGAAGGCCCGCAATGTGGGAAGAATGAGCGGCACAGTTGTGGGTCGTAAGTACTGTTGATGCGGTGCGCCAAAGCGTGCAAGAACAAGGAGAAGCTTGGTAAACATTGACGGTTTTAGTTCCGTTAGCCTCTTGAACCGCTCCCGTGCTCTCAGGTTCTGTAGCAGATGCGGGTCCAAATCCCCGATGAATGCAACGTCGGAAGCTCCTTCAGATGTGTGTGTTGCCTTTAAATCCCCCGCGCCAGTAGTATTAGTTACAGTTGGGTTAGAACTACTTGTGGAGCCACCGCATCCGCTCTCATTAGTCGCACCGTTTCCGTTGGTCGTAGCGGCGGTAATGTTAGAGCTGCTTTGAAGTTGGGCCAAGCGCAGCCGTTTCTTCTCCGCTTTAACGTTGGAATCAATTGTCTCCAAAATGCAGTCCGCAAGAAACCGAAAAGTGTTCATCTGATCGTGGCCCATTTTGTAAAGGTTAACGAACGCTCGGTAACTAGGCAATGAGCCTAACTTTTTCCGTTTGTTGAGCACAGCAAAACGCCGACCTAAGAGCGCCAGGAAACGTTTAGGTGGAACGATCTTAGCGCGAGCAAAAGCCGTGAGCACACGCACCAATTCATGTGGATCTTTGTAGTGATTAATGTGGTGAACTAAAAACATGCCCATCGCCTGAAAGAATTGCAGGTCCCGCTTTCTACGACCAGCACTCATGCCCATAACAATGATGCACCGCAGCACCGTCTCGGGTGACATTTCCTCGGCCGCACGAAGGATGATAAGGTCTGAAGTTTTCTCCTCTGCCTCGTGCACGTACACTGCATCTCCTTGTTCATCATAGTCATCAGCTTCCTCCTCCACGGCACCACCATTCCTGTTATCATTGACACTCTCCCCCGCAGCTGCCGGCCGCTTGGAGGCGCTCTTTGCCGCCGCGGTTGCGATAAGTGCAATTCTGTCACGAACCATATCCTTGAAGGTTGTACCGTACCGCACAAGTGTGGAACGGGCCCAGTGGCATTCCACAACATCCAGCAACTGGCTGACGTGGAATTCATTCAGACGCTCCATGAGAACAGGAAAAAAGATATGTTCCTCATCGGCGGACACCAGCCGTGGGTTCTTCGTCGCACGCAGGTAAAGAGTCACAGCCTCCACCAACTCCTCTAGGGAAAGCGAGCGCACACAAGCTTGTCGTTCAAGTGTGCTGCGACTCACCGGCATTTCCTCCGCCTGCGACAAAGGCACCGCGCCCCCTTCTTCTTTATCGTCCCTGTTGGCCAGCAGCGGGTCTGTCGGTTTCCCTGATGGAGGGATCGCTAAGCCCCGCTTCTCCAGCGCACCTCCATCATTGTGTCTTTTGTATACGTTTTCCGCTTCAGTCAACGAATTTGTTCCTACACCCTCTTCGTCCCCTTCGGCTTCTAACTCCCCTAAATCGTCCCCAGCGCCTTCCATTCCCGAGTCACCGGAAGTGGAGAAGCGCATGGGTTCCACCATGACACCAGAGAGCGCCGACTGCTTCGACCGAGAGGAAGTTGTGGATGCCACCTCCTGCTCGAGATCGTGCAGTTCCGCCATTTCCTCATCAGAAGGGACAACCCGCCTGATGCCGCTGCGTCGCGGTTTGGGTGGTGTTGTGCCATCGCTGTTATCCGTAGAAACGTGGCGACACATAACGTGGCACGCTGACAACCTCTGGTGTAGCGACTGATAACCTACAGTCCGACGATAAAGACGGTACATCAAGCTAATTTTATTGACTTGACCTACAAATACATAACGAGGAGAAGTGAAGGGAGAGAGAGTGTACCCCCAATGTTTTTTATTGGTGTAAAAAATAAAATAAAATAACAATGTGTGTCCCAAACAGAATAACGCAAACTACGCGACTGGTGTGAGTGACACATCGACGAAAAGAAATCATGCAGTACGCTTAACAACCCCCCTCAGTGCGAGCATAAAACTCAGAAATCAGTAAATGCAGGCATCTGCGAACAGAGAAAAAGGAACTGCGAAGGCATAAACTGGACCACACAGCCCGTCTTCATGTTGTGCACGTAACGAACTGCGGCCATGTCCCAAGTCATCATTTCGTGCGACGATGTTTACCTCAAACTTCACTTCGCGGATTAGTTTCACCTGGCCTCAGCCTACTGCCGGCCGCCACACACCAATGTGCTTAAAAGCGAATTAACTTGTTAGATAAGTGGCAAAACTGAAAAGGAGCAATCCGCATCTGCGTGGTTGATGTGACACATAGATCACGCAAACAAACAAACCAACAACAACCCTCCTCAACTGCACAACTAGCTCCAGTTATGCACGCATTACCCACGGTCCAGTACCTTTGAGGCTCCTTAATTTGCCTCTTTAGTTGCTCATCCAGCCTTTCGGACTAACAAAATACCTTCGCTAACATCTTCTGCGCCATTTGCTGCTCCTGTCCCCCACCAAATCGGCGCGCCAGTTCCGCCGTAAAAATCCAGACGAAACGCTGCTGCTTAACCAGAACCAACGACGACTCCTCCATTAGCAGTTGCATGAAGTGACGCACTTTTGCTGCGTTACAGTGGCGTTGCCCGAACAAACGGAGCACATCCTCGTCGGTTGAGGTGGCGCTTATATTTGCACGCCTTATGCGGCCCTCGACAATAGCGTTAACGCGTCGCTCCACCCACACAGGTAGTGCTCGAGGCGGTGTAGAGGAAATACGGTGAGGCGAACCCAATGGAACGACGCCCTCAACACAAGAGGCATTGGCTGAAGGAAAAGAAGAAGGCTGAAGATGTACCCGCCACATGGCTCTGGCACCAACAACAATGTTGTACAACCCGACGTGACTAAACGTGTCATTCAGCCGATCCTCCTCCTTTTGTGTAATCGGCGAGCGCATGATCATCTGCATCTCAAACAAGTAAATTAGCTCATCATACACCTGACGCGCTGCCCTGCACAGCTCAGCAGTAGAACGGGAGGTTACCTCGCCCACCTCACCAGAATCCTCCAATTCTGCTGCGTTGTACGGGAACTCCGCCATCGGAATCAACGTGTCACTCTCTTTATTCAAGACACTCTTCGCAAAAGTTATACGCGCGTTCGCCGCAGCATTGCGCTCCTCCCACAGTTTGATGGATTGCGTATATTGAAGTGGCTTTGCGCGCATGCCGAGAATAACCGTGAGCTCAATGAAGCGGGAAACGACGGTCATCGGCACCACGCCCACCTCGAGCATAGCACGCAACGGCGCTGCGAGTCTTTCTACACACGAACGTACGTTGACGCCAACAGATGACGATGGGTCGTGGCGACGAGAAAGATCATATAACACTTCCGCCCAACCAAGCAGCTGCGAGGCTCGCATATACCAGCCATATGTCTTACATAAAGATATGACATGATCAACAAGTGGTGTGAGGGCGAGTTGTGAAAGCAGAACTGGCTTCTGAAGCGCCGTGCGCAAGACCGCCTTGCTCACGCTAAGCGAAACTGGATAATTCACCCCGCGCCGTACAATTTCATTCGCCATCGATTGCAAAAGCGTTGGCGAGTCGCAGTGTGTCTTTCGAACAAAAAAAGACAACTGCAACAACTGCCCTCGGTCCAAATAATGTACCATTGGCGCCAGGAGAAAGTCCGATGTCCTCGCAAGTGATGCATGGAAGTCAACACCCAGTTCGCCCGCGATGCTCAACAGCGAGAGCAACTCCTTCGGAGTGAGGTCCGCTGATTTTTTTACGCGCTGGGTGATTGTTTGCCTTGACATTGGGCGCTTTTGAGAAGTGGCTTCACATGATCCAACAGCCTCCACCTCAAGGGCAATATTTTTTAGAGCCTTGTCAACAAAGTCGTAAACGGTAGAGACATCGCTGCACCAGCATTCCTTTCGAAGTACTCGTAAAACACGGAATAGCTGCCTAGTTGTAAGTCCAGAAAACACATGACCCACCGTATAGTTGCGCTTGGTGTCATTAATATTACCCTCCTTATTATCGTTGTTGCTTTTGATATCGGTTTCCCCACAGTCCTTTCCCTTATCACCAGGAGCGCTGCAGACGGCAGTGTCACCCTTGTGCCCACTCTCACATTTCCCCAGCTGCACCGTGTCTCCGAATCTATGCCTCAGCGAGCGATTCAACTGCGCAAGCCTCCCCACAACACGCCTCCAAAAGTGATTGGGTGCATGTGTGCCCGCTTCATTCACCGACCACATCAAAACTATGATAGGCTCAGGGTTTTGTATTGTGTTGACGTCAAGGAGCGCCCGTTCCACAATAGAGCTCATGAGCGATATGTGCCCATGAAAGAGCCGCGGGCACTGCGACAGTACCGTCCGCGCGCCATCTGGTGCAAGCTTACCCTCTCGCAGTAACTCCGCAATCCACGACATAAGGCTGCGCTTCAAAAAAGAAAGGCAACGGCTGCCGGAAAGATCCGTAAATTGTGCGGGCCAGCGCAGTTTAAGTAACCGAGCGACTTCAATGAGGGGAACCTCGCGCCGCTCAACAACACGTGTAACTTCGTTCAGAAGAATGTCCCGGTGAAGCACCGGAAGTCGCTGCCGCCGTGCACGAATGACTAAATAGTGGCGTCGCACTGCAGGTATCTTAGAGCGGCAGAGTTTTTCCAGAAGAGCCTCACTGCGAATATACGCCCGAAGTACCCTGAGGAGCCGCCGTGGGTCTACGGGCTGCGGCGTGACATCGACAGCCACAGTTCCCTCAACTGCTTCTTTTGTCTCCTCCGCACAAGCGGCGGTTGTGATGACGGTGCTTCTTTTCGTTTCCCTCTCTGAGGTGCACGCCATCGACATCAGAATTTTTACGGTCCCTGTGACTGTGCGCTTTCGGGCCCTGCTTTTCGGTGCAAGATATGTGGTACACGCTCCACCTTCCGCTTTCACTTCCTTTTTACTCTGATCAGTGCTAGCAAATGTCGTCGCTGTCCCCAACGTGTTCGTCCACGTTGAATTGATAGGCTGAAAACCTGCGGCTGTTGCACCCGCCGGGCTCAATGAAGTTATGAAGCGAACATGCATAACACTTATCATTGGGCCGCACCCCCGGGGGAGAAGACTAAGACATCGCATATTTTTCTCTACTCTATACTTCTCGCCAATTTTCCGAGGTTCTATGAAAGGGTACATAAAAAAAAAAGGCAGCAACTTGTCCTGAAGGCAAAATCTGGCAGAAAACAACTTGCCGAACAATCTGGTATCTCGATTTAGTTTCTATACCAAGAAAGATGCAGGGGACTGAGACGTTAATGGCACCAGCGTCACCGACCACGAGGGGGTAATTAAAGGGTAGTTCGTCTTCAATAGTATACACTAGTCCACGCGACTGCAGTTAATGCAAGGCGCAGCACCCATGCAGTACATGTGGCACCCCCAACAACGCCACACAATCTGCCGCCCCGGTAGCACGTCTTCCGAAAAGGGTGGTAGGCTCAGCAAACGTTGTCGCTGATTCAAAAATAGTGGGTTCCGCCGGTTCCTAGCGTGACTCATGAAACCGCGTGCCACAACATACGTTTCACTGCTAGCAGCGTTGCACTCTGCTGGCCTGTGGACAGAAACATGGCGGAAGTATGCTTTCATGGCGCTAAGCACCTGGTTAAAATGGGCTGACCGCATTGCCTTGGTTACAAACGTTGGTCCCTGCGGTTCTGCTTTGGAAGAAGATGCTAAGCCATCCTCTGCGCGAGGAGGCTGACGGGTACCGGCGGGCTGTGAGGATAAAAGAAATAGCGCACACGCTAGCCGCAACGCCCCTACTGCCATTTGGTTCTGAGCGTACGTAACAGAGAAGGCAGAGTGTGACTTAGCGACTGACACTCCGTCATGCAGAACAACGTCCACCTGCCTGTCTGCACCGTCACCGACTCCTCGCCGCTGAATGAACTCTTCCACACTGGCGATAACACGTTTATGATCGTTAATGTTGCACTGCACCACGTGTAAGTCCCGTGCCGCCTTCATCGGGCGAGTATCAAACGCGATAACAAGTGGTTTTACGGGAGGTCGTGACGTCACATCCTCCGCAGCTGTCATGCGCTGCAGTGCCACTTCCGAAAACCCTCCCGGTGCAGCGGCGAGGTCCACAACTGTGCGGGAACACCCGCCGAAGAGGGAGAACTTGTCGTCGAGTTCCAGCAGTTTGTAAGCGGAACGGCACCTGTACATTTGTTTCCCTCTTCCCTACGGACAAAATAAGAGGCGCACTGAGCGTGTCCCTGGGCTACTGTCTGCGACGCCCTCGTCGCAGCTGATTTGTATGTGCGCAGGAAGCGTAAAGGTGATATTTAAGTAAAGGAACATAAAATATAGGGTAGATATGGAGCTCAAGAGAGCATATTGTGGTTTGTTTAGATGCACCCCCTTTTTGTCATATTTTTCACGATGGAATGTGACTAGTGCTGTGGCCGACATTCATGGTTGCTTCGACCCTCCTTCCCTGTAATTTATGTTACCCACTCCTCTTCTAAACAAAAGTATTTCAAACTACTCACCTCATAACAAATATGATATATATATATATATATATATATATAAGTAGTGGGGTGATAAAGGCTTGGAGTAAGAGAGAGATGAAACCCACGCTTCTCACTCCTGTATACAGCCAGCGGATGCGAAATCGCTAGGGCCCACCGCGTGGCGTAAACACAATGTAGGACCGTTCGAACAAGAGAAAATCCCAAAAAGAGGAGGTGGCGCCGGATGAAGTAATTGTGTATGTATGCGTAGTGCTCTCTCCATACTCAGAAGGAAATAAAAATCTAAAAAATAAGACAAAAGTCAAAAGACGGGTAAAGCTTTGCACCACTCAACTTAGACAAGTTAAACTGCGATATCAAGGTCTCCGAAAATGTAAAGCACCTACTGTAACGTACCTGGTGCCAAACCAGTGTAGTTATGGCGTAACACTAGCAACAGCAATGTGTATCTATATCCCTGTACACATACATGAAAGTCTACCGAGGGGAGTAGAGGATCCTCCCCTACTCTATTTATATCTATCCGTGGAGTCTATTCTTGTAGAGAGAGAGAGCTCCCCCTGTCCAGAAGTACAGCTGCCGTTACCACTTCTTTCCTGCGAGTGTGTATTGGTGGGTCGTATGGTGCCTTTTACACAAACGCGCGACTCTTGCTAGTGACTACACGGGGTGTTTCAGTAGAGAATCAAAACAGCGGAGGGTGGCCTCCCGCCATTTCAGAAAACTCGGACTGGCACCCGCTGTGGATAGGCCCAACGTGCCAAACACAAGTAACCCCACCGTTGTGAAGTCGAATGTCAGCAAGCCTGAGGCACCGAGAAGCGGGAGGAGTACGTCCAGTACAAGTCTATAAATACGCAGTGCACTAACGGCTTTCACATCGTCATCACCCTCCGTTTTCTTTTGGGAAACTGTTGTGTTTACTCTGCCGCTGAGTTTGGCCTTCTCATTTCGTGAGCGAGTGAGGAAAGCCTCCTGCGTTTTACGGCCACTCAGTGCGTCTTGAAGATTTCGTCGTTCCTCCTCAAGAAGCTGTCGCACCGAGGGAAGTAGCGCGACGCTGATGACACCGGTTTTTTCGATATCCATTACCGCGAAAGCCTTCCGCAAGAGTGTTGTGCGTGTCACCCTCACTTTCCGCTTCACCTCACGGGCGTTGGAAGGGGCTGTTTCCTGCTCGCACGCCGCGTACACATTCATGTTTACCTTCCACGATGCTACAGTGTAAAGCTGCATCGACTCATAGAACTGTTCGCGCTGCTTTGGCGTGAGGCGTACGCCGGTAAGGAATAACAACTCATCTCTCGACGACGGAGGCCAAGCGACGCCGGACAACTCGGCAAACTTTGCCAATGCGTCATCTCGCACCTCCTTACTGATATTCTCGAAGCGTGAATTGCCTGTTTTTTCCGTTTTGGGTGGTCGCGGCCGCCTCGCCTTGCGTGTAAGAGGCCACCGACGTTTGTTCGGACTGGGAATACGCAAGGTTCCGATACCGGTTTCATCATAGCAGCCCCCCAAATGGTTAGCAGATGGCTTATTTTCATCGGTTAAGCGACCACAACCCGTCGACATTGCACCCGGCGACGTGTGGGCCCCTCCAGCATTTGTTCTTCCCCTATTCCCCGACCTGTTGCTATCTTTCCGAGTCTTCTTGAAGAGATCAGAAAAGCAGAGGGGCCTGCTCGTTTGACTCGGCTTCTCTTTTTCAGCCTTTCCTTCCCAAACGTTCGTACCTCCCTCACGTGTGCGCACAATCCGCTCCGTCAGTTGCGCCACTTCTTCCCGCTGGACGTCGTTAAACATTCGCCAGTACTCCGTGTGCACCTTAGCTTGAAGAACCATTTCTTCCACATCGGGGGCCTTCAAGGAAACTTTGCGTCCCGGCGTTTGTGGGAATGGGAGCGGCAGGAGTGTAGCGGCGTTGGGCACCAAACTAGCTAATGTCTCATTATCGTCCGCGGCTTGCCTTTCATTCAGGGCCCGCCCCCCGGCCAAATTTGTGGTACGCGGGGCCAATCCTCCTTCGGCCACGGGGCGCAGAGCAGTAGCTCCAGCCTTATTTAGAGTGTGCTTACCATCCACCTTGTACACGTTGAAGGTTGCGCCCTCTCCCGCTCCGCCGTTAGGGTCGTGTTGGGGCGTACTGCCTCTACTGTTCGCCCGTGCAGACCCCGTCCCTACTTCCTTTGGGCCTTGTGCCTTTTTGGAGACACTAGTCCTTTTAGATTTTCTTTGTGCATTCCCAGACCCGGCGGCACGCTTCGACACTTTCTCTGAAGGGGACTTCGGTGATGGCGAGGTGGAGATCCGTTTTCCACCAGCGGCCAGCGGCACTGGAGGTGACTTCTCTGACGCTTCATCGGCACTAGCAATAACAAAGCTTATGCTCTTCTCGGCACTGCTCGTGCCCTCCCCACCACCGGTTACTGGATCTTCAACCACAAAGCTAATGGTGTCATCGTGCGAGTTTTCCCGCTGGGAGTTAATCTTCTTGCCAATGGACGATTGCGTGTCCTCCACGAAGAAAACAAGGGAGTCATCTGCTGTCTCCATATTCGCCAACTGTTGTCCCCTTACTGCAGATGCACCCCGTTTGGTTTCTGCCATCGAAGTGGTGGACTGCACTTTAAAAGATACGTTACGTGAAGCTCCTTCTGTATGAAACTGTATAGAATCGCTGTCATCAAAGTCGTCGTCACCTTCCGCGTCACCATGGACAACGAAATGTAAACTTGTCCCCTCAGAGGACTGCCCATGGCTCCTGCGGGAGGCCTGTGGAACTGCACTGTGAAGCGGAGGACGTTTGGACTCCTGAGTAACAGGGCGGTTACTTATGCTCCTAGAGAGGGCCTTCGCCTCTCCCCTGGCGCTTGGGGAATCAACGTCTGTTAGCTCTTTGAACTGAAGGGACTCTGTGTGGTCTGAGTCCCCTACGCCCTCATCGTTCAGCACCACAAATTTCGGCGTTGAGGCCGACGATGAGTACATCTGACCTTTTCGTGCTGTTGGCGACAGTACGCCATGGAGTGGTGGTCTGTTAAACTGCTGAGCAGAACCAGTCTTATCGACTCCCTGTGGCATAGTCCTTGAGCCGACAGAAACGTTTGGTTCTTCGTTGTCTGTGACCTCGTTAAACTGAATAGATTCCGTGTCGCTCATCTTCTTCAACGCGCAGCAGCCTTACTTTGAGAGCCCCAGCTGGTTGGTAGCGTAACAACAACTTGACACACTATGGCTGAAAAGACACCTACCGCTTGCGGCAATAGGTGGGTGAACCTTTGTAGAGAAGAGGAGAAGGGGTGGGTGGAAAGCGAAGCAACGTGCAAACAAGTCTGATGAATTGTGGGTTCCCCCTTTTACGCGTCCTCTTCGAGCGGCAGGCTTAGTTTCGGGTGCGCGGAAGTAGTGGTTTGCGTGCGCAAGGGCAAGCCAGTTGAAAGCGTACATAAAGTGTTAGGAACTCAAGTCACCGTTCCACGCGCTGGGTGCAGTTGACTCCCTCTGAAGGAAAGAAGCAGCGTGCACGTTTTCCTTAATCGCCGGTTTGTCTCTCTTTCACTATCAGTTGGATGACTATCCGCACCCGCGTGGTATTAAATAAACGCTGGTACTACCCCAATACAAAACAAAGGGGGAAACCGGTACCGGTTTCCACTCCTATATGTAGTTTCAGACACAAAGAATTTTCCTTCGCAATCTCTTTCACAAGAGTTGAAGGAAGGTAGACCAGACTTGGTGACATTTGAAAACAAAATAGAGGCATTTACAACAAATTAACACTTTTCCCATGCAGGGATTGGCCTCATTGAAGGTTTCACACCCGTTGCTTTTTCCACTCTTCCAGTCAATTCACGACTCCCAACGTTAGACATACTTTTTCAATGTTTAAGTTTTCCCATTCGACGCGGCTGCTGTCAGGAGGGCAGGGGAAGAGGGAGTTCTTTTTTTCTTCTTGGATATAAGCTATATTCCGGGATAGCAAAATAAATAAACGAAGTGTGCCGGCCTGCGTTAATGCCGAATGCTTTGCATACTCGCACTGCTGCCTTATACCTGTAGTACATATCTCACGGGATTGTCTTTTAAAAGTAGAGGAAAATTAAGAAAAGTAAACTTGGAAGTGTATTCGCTGTGAACTCCCCTTCCTTTCCGTAAAGAAGAAAAAAAAAGCCATCGAAGGTACCGGTGAACTTGCCTGCAGGGGCTCCAGAGTGCGAGACCTTTGGAGGGTTCTTAGACAGGAACTCTGTTCTACATATCAAATACACCACTTCACAGCATGTTTGTGCCATCTGTTTCCCAGTGCTTGGTTCTGATTACGAAGGGGCAACGCTACCGTTTTTCACAATTTTTTTCTTTTTCATCACTCGTCCACAGGCCCAATTACTCCCAGATTTTCTCCTTTTCCCTCACATTCATATTTTATATGCTGATTACATCGCAACTGAGACATCCAAAGAAGGGATGAACACACATGAGAGCTGTACATCAGCGATAGTCATGTTTAAGCCATGAGAGCAGGAGCTGCAGCTGACAGTTTCTCGTCAGCGGCTAGCACGCTACAGTTGTTGATATCATTTGTTATCTTCCATCGCTGGTTGGGATGCGGCTGCTTGCCGAAGTCGCACGCTAAAAGACGGATGCGCAGCTCCGCGTTCGTGGGCGAATGTGAGAGGAGATACCACGAGTCCTGAATGATACCCATCGTAAGGCCTGAAAGGGGCAGACAGATTGACCCCAACACTCCATCCGTAATGACGTCGGTTGTCCAAAGCTCAACACAGAGGTGCGCGGTGTTTTCGTCCGCCACATAGAACCGAAGAGTTTGGTTCCATACGGGATCACATGTATTATTCACGATTTTTGTTTTGTACGTCGTATCGCCCAATCGCACACAACAGTAAGGGTCGGGCATGCAGGGCGCCGACTGCTCATGAAGGTTGCGTGCGGCGCAAATGCACACCTGGAGCTTGCCCATTTAACCCGCTTTCTTTCCGAAAGGCTTTATTGATATGATCTTTGTACAGATACCACTCTGGACAATTTTCGAAGTGGGAACACAAGGGGAGCGGATGGTAGCAGTAAACCGGTTGACAGGTAAAAAAGCAACATGAAAATGCCCCGAAAGCTGAGTGACAGAAAGGATTGTGGAGGGAAGCAACACAAAGTGAGAGGAAGATCCATCGATGCAGGAGACTATTTTAATCGGATCGTTGTTGTGCACTGCGGAGTCCACGTACGATTTTTCATAGAGTTCCGTCGATGGCTGTGGTTGCCGTCGAGAAACCCCATAAGTAGGTGCGCTTCAGTGTCTCCATAGAACAGGGAGGTTTGCAGGAGACATGGCCGGCATGTAGTTCTCGAAGCCTAACGCCCCCCCGTCATACCCAGAGAGTGCCACCCGGATGCGGAGCGCAAATTGAACGGAGTACGAAGATGCACTTGCGAGCCGCACGACTCGGTCAGCGATATTCCCGCTGCTCATCTCAAGCGGAATGCAAAACTGATATCTCGCGAGGCAATCGTCAGAGCTAAGAGAATGGCGCCAGAGCTCCAGCGTAATGGCTGGAAGTGCGCAAGATCCTCCCATCCATGGCGGCGCGAGTAAACCACGCTTCACCTCGTGGGGTTGCTGCGGAAGAATATATTCCCTTGAGGGATTTCCTAAAGAGGGACCGTCGTGATATGTGGAGATGTGCTGGCCAACAGTGATGTCTAGCCCTGACTTTGACAGCGTTGGGGCAGTTTCACGGAACTCGGGGGGATTACCTTCAAAATGAAACATAAACACTTCGTTCCAACACCTACCTCCGGCACTGTCTGCGCCACTGCAAAGAATATTTGTCCGCTGAGCATCAGGACCTAGCCGGGAAACAACATATAATCCATCGTAAACGAAGTCACTGGCGTCCTCTGAAAGGACCGTAAGATCAAGTATGCGGATCTTCACTCTGCCTAGTGGTGCGCAGTTGGATCGCATCGCCTCTGTCTTGGAACCTGAACTATCCTTTTGACAGGTTTGCCGCACCTGTCTTGAGTACAACTCCCCCCCTTATACTTACAGTACTGGCAGGTGTACACAGATAAGCGAAACAAAGTGTGATAAGACTAAGTGGAGGAGACGCTGAGATGTCGACAGCGAATGCACTGCAGCAAACGATGCTTACGGTTAAGCCACTGAGTGTGAAGGGAGGGTAAGTGTGTGTGTATGTGTGGTTGAAATATAATAATCGTTGGTGGAGGCCAAATATTTCTTTCTGACCATTTAACTACAATTCTTCCATCGGGCTCATTCACCCACACTGCCCTGCGACAAGCGCACGTAAGGGGAAAACAATAGGTATACTTGATGCGAAACGTCAGCGGTCTTCTTTGCTGCACACGTGGTTGGTCATTCTTTTAAGTAGAGAGAACAAAACTAACCCACTCCCAAGACCATTCTTGACAGTTCTTCCATATGGTGCAAATTCATCATCGTGCGGGGCGTGGAATGCAGCTTCCGGAGGAACTGCGTAGTAACTGAAAGTAGTTATGAATATGACGTGTATGAAATCACACGCCCTTCTTACGGTCTGTTTCCCTCGCCTTGCGTGTGCCAAGATACCTCACCACGTCATCGAAGGTTAACACCTCGTTTTCCAACAAGTGTTTGGCAAGCGTTTCCATCTCCTCCTTTTTCGATAACAACAGACTATATGTCTGCTCATATATTTCATCGACCAGCTTCTTTGCCTCCACATCGATATGGTTTGACACTTTGGGCCCGAACGGCTTCACAATGCGCGTCCCCGCAGTACCTGGAGCGGGGTACACAGGCCGTGGTGCGAATGAACTAACAAACATGTACGCCATTCGTGCCACCTTGTTGAGATCATCGGATGCACCTGTGGAAAGATGGTTGAAAAAAATCTTCTCCGCCACGCGTCCGCCCAACGTTACGCTGATGGAGTCCCGAATCTCAGCTGCGGTCCGCACATTGTTTTCATTCGGTAGGTATTGAGCGTAACCAAGCGCTGAACCGCCGCGAGGTACGATGGAAACTTTCATGAGTGGATCAGCGCGGTTGAGGAACCAACCGGCAACGGCATGACCTGCTTCGTGGTGAGCGACAACCTGCCGCTCAAATGGCGACAGCACACGGCTGCGGTGCTCAATACCTGCCAATACTCGGTCAATGGAACGTTCCAAATGGGTAATGTCAACATTTGAATTGTTTTCTCGTGCTGCAAGTATAGCGGCTTCATTGCACACGTTGGCAATGTCGGCTCCAGTGAAACCTGGACAGAGACTGCTCATGCGTTCAGCATAGGAATTAATGAGGGCACGCTCGCGTTCGCTCTTATTTGCGAGAAGCGTCCGGAAATCGTAGGAGGGGTCCCCTGTCAGTTTCTCCTGTTCTAGCAGCTCTTGTTCAGCTTCCATCTCTTCTTGTAGTTTACTAACAACAAGTGAGGATGTGGTTGCGTTTGCTGTACTTACTTCACAGCTGTTGAAACCTTTAGCCTCATCAGCGGTAGGTGATTTATTTTCCGAAGAAGGAACCGTCCCCGACTCCATTTTCCCTTCATAGTCACTCTTGGCGTTGGCCTTAGCGTCAGACTTCTTGGACTCGGAAGATTCGGTGGACGCTTCTTCTGTTTGCTGTTCCACCTCTGCACCCTTAGCACCCTTGTTGCTTTCCTTCACCAATGTCAACGCACTGAGGTGGACCTTAAATATATCAATTCTCTCCGATATGACGGGCATGTCTACGTGAATAATACGGTCAAACCTTCCAGGACGTACAAGCGCCGGATCCAGCTGCTCCTGCGATACGTTACTAGATGCCAATATCATAACGTCTCCACGACGGCTGCTACTGAATCCATCCAATTGTGTTAGGAGTTCATTAAGTGTATGTTCTTGCTCCTGCTTTTCGCCGATACCAGCACCCGTTCGTTTCAGCCCAATGGCATCAATCTCGTCAATATAAACGATGCAACGCTGCTTCTTCGCAACCTCAAACAACTGCCTAACACGCAATGCGCCCATCCCCACATACAACTCCACGAAGTCCGAACCGCAAACCGGGATGAAGCCCACTCCACTTTCACCTGCCACAGCTTTCGCCAGGAGTGTTTTACCCGTACCTGGCGGCCCCAGAAGAAGTGCCCCAGTTGGCACTTTTGCCCCCAATGACGTATAGCGCTCGGGGTGGCGGAGGAAATCTACCACCTCAGTCACCTCCTTTTTGGCTTCCTTTAAGCCGGCAATGTGCTTGAAGCGTGTGCTGGATGAGAGTTCCACACGAAACACCATTTCCTTTGATTTGTGTGTCTTTTTACCAGCCTCCAACGTCAGCGCGAGTGACTTACCAATGGAATTGGAGAGAACCATCACAAACACAGGGAAGAACACGAACGGCACAACCCACGCGAAAACACCCAACACTACCAGCGCTTGCTCTCCCAGTGGCGTTCCCTGCAGCGATACCTCGATTCCCTCCGATTTCGTTGTTACCGTCTCCCCATTCCCTTGCGGCCGCGGCTCTTTTATTCTCGTCGTTACTGCATCGTTATACGCCTTATTCAGTTTTTCCAGCTTTTCTTGGGTGTGCTGGTCGTCTACCAGTCCGAGGTAAACCTTTCCTTCACTGAGATACACCTGCGCGTAGTTGTGGTATAACTTAATGCTCTTTACGATCTCAGCATTCTTTAATAGCGATGCCCATCCAGTTTGTTTACCCAAGGGCTGAGAAAGCTTGTACAATACGTAGGAAGTTCCAAGCATCACCAATACGAAGAGCACAGAGCGTGCAACTATCAACTCCTCGGTGTTGTCATCTTCTGAAGATGAATTCGGGAATATGGGGCTTTCCTCTTCCTTTTTGTCCCTACCATTCTGCTCACCAGCCGTGTTATTTCCCCCATCAGAGGGTTTCGCAGAGAGAATTTTACCACGAGACAACTGCTTCACCGCCATCGATGTGCCAAACGCTGTGACTAATTGCCGCAAATGGTTGAATGGCGAACTTCTGCCAAATTGGGGAGACGAGTCACGTGCAACCGAATAAGCAGTCAATACCTGCAGTTTGCTTTGCTGCTTTGGCTCAAAACTAACATGACTCATTGAAATAACGAGACCAGTGTGGGACGGGTAGCGCGGCCTGTGGGCCATTGGCAATGAGGCGAGCAAGTAGCGGCGCATTTCGGAAGAAAAGAAAAAAAAATATACCCAAATGTTACTACATAATGTGTGGAAGGGGGGAGGGGGAGAGAACAAAACAACAAAGAAAAGAAAGAGGGTATATAATGAAACGGGTGTAGAACAAGCGCCTATTCAAATTCACGCACATGACATGCACAGACACGTACAGAGATGCAGTTGTGCTCCACGAGCTTTGCAACTAACGGCATGTGGAATCGTTTTGTTGCTTTTTATATGCGTCACATCTAATTACTGCTTTTGTCACTGTAGTTTATATGTGTTGACATATGTTCGGTTGGTGGTGGTGGTGGTAGGGAAGTTGATTTCGAGAGCATTTGAAGGGCAGGCAATGGTGTGGCGGCGGGTGTGCAGATAGGTAAAAAAAAAGAAAAAAAAGAAATGCAAATACGCGTCGATAAAAAGACAAATAAACATAAATACGTACACGTGCACCGATAAGAATAATAATCTAAACGCGAGGTGATAATTACCCGAGACGCAGATGCGAAACACGACACGGTGTTGTAAAAAAGAAACATCTATTCCCAGCCGAAGCAGTCAGTCATGAAACTGGTCACAACGGAGGAAGCGCAACGCATAATAATCCTCTGTTCAAAAGGAAAAAAAAAGAAAAAGAGAAATTTCTATAACTATTCCTTCCCCACGTCAAAACATTGATAGTCAATGAAGGACCACAAGGGAATATCGAAGAAGTTTTACCTCGAAGACGTTATGCTCTTACAGCAGACCACTCCCTTTTGTTCTCTTCACTCTACGCAAATAAAATAAATAAATGTGTGTAATCTTGTTCATGATGTGATTACCTGCATAATATATCGACTGGCTTGCACAGCAGGCGCTTGCACCAGTTTTTTTTTAAATTATTACTTGCCGAAGGTGGGTTTAGTGAGATCCAAAAGCACTGCCCATAACAACGCGTGTTCAAAGCATCGCCGTCCAGGGAATCTGGGGGGGAAAAAAGCCAATTTAAGTGAAAGGCATTACATGGAATATACCACCTTTTCCTTGCGTATGCAAAAACAAACAAACAAACAACAACCTCCTTCTCATGCTATGTTTAACACAATCCCATCCATATGTAACTGCATAACAGTAGCCACAAGAACAATTAAAGGACTACCATCTGCTTTTGTCACGCCGTAACCTTCCACAAATGCTTGTATTATTATGGTGACAGTTCCTCAACGTTACAAACACGAATCGCGAGTTCATCAGGAGGGGGGAAAAAGGAAAGGAAAACTGCAGAGACCGAGCGTGAAAAGAAAAAAAAAACAAGGAAAAAAAAAGCGGAAAAATATACATGAACATGACAAAGTAGTGAAAGTAAGGAAGAGAGGCTCTGAGTGAAGGGAAAGAAACGACAAAATTCAGGATTTAATTACATGAGCCACCGATTCCCCTCCACTTTTTCCGCCACAAACACTGTTTCGATAATGAAGACACAGATGTGCGGTAGTGTAGCTCATGCCGAGCAAAAAAGAGAAGAAAAGCAAAATAAATAAATAAATAAATAAAAAATCGAGTTCGATCGGACCAAACGTCTTTGCCAATCACAAAGTCGCGGAAACAAAACAAAAAAAAAAGAGAGGAGATGTGCACAGCTGCGAAGAAGCAGTGGAGCTGCCAGCTGGACCATCCCTCATTTCCTCATTATTAATTACTGTCTTTCTTAATGCGCCTCCCTCAACTACTTCATAAGCTATGAGAGCTACACATTAGGGCCGATGGTCGCAAACACTTGGCGCGACAATGACGCGAAGGCAAACCACAGCTCAAAACAACAACAACAACAACAACAACAACTACAACAACGAACCACATAACAGAAACGTAAACGGGGCGGCAAGTCACCACACACATCTATGTGCGGTCATTATTATTGTTATTATTATTTTTGCGAGTAGACGCCGGCTGCTCACTCAAAAAATCTCAACAACCCGAGCGTTTGGATCTGTCACCCTTCGAACCGAAGCACGAACACGATGACAAATTAACTTTAGATGGCTTTTCATTACCGTGATCCACGGGAGTTGCCCCGTAGTCCACATCCTCAGCGACATGCCTACTTTCAGCGGAATTTTCCAGCTCAGCATCCCGATCTATGCGCCTCAGCATATCGTCAATTCTCCTCCGATGGGATGACGCTTCGGGGTGGTCATCGCTACTGATGGCGTTTGCATTTCTACCAGTGGCGGCCCAACTATGGGAGAGGGAACCAAAGTAGCTGTCCATAGACATTGAGTTATGCAAACGCTGCGATCCACCTACAAATCGAGCCGTATTCTCTACGCTGGGTGGCGCTGCGCTGGTTTGCTGACGAGTGGATTCAACACCCGTTTCGTCCCCCATGTTAAGTGCATCGATTGAACCACTGCCATTACTCGCCTCCGCGACACTGTTGTCAACGACACCGCTCTCTAGGGCTGAGCACACCGAATAAAGTGTAATATCCCTTTCTTCCTCTTTACATGAGAGCAATGCAGTTGGATCCATGTGCATATGAGAGCATGCTGTTTCCTCATGACCGTCAACATCTTCAGCCACAAGTGTGGTATCGGTGCCGGAGGGGCCATGTGTGGGTGATTCCTTCACTTCCTCAGTCATATACTTATCACAAGCACACGTATCACCCTCACTTCCGCGTTCCCGCGGTGTGAACCAGCCACTTTCAGCTATTTGTGCACTTCTAACGGTAACCATCGACCCCAGTGAATATAGCGATGGTGCAGACGCCATAACTCCGTCCGTAGTAAAGAGAGTACCATCCGTCCCTGTCTCTCCGTCCATTGTAGTCCCAGTGTCAAAGTTTAATGGAAGGTGGGAATGCAGCGGACCTCGCTCCGCCGGTGTTGGTCCATTCTCTTTGATATTTCCCTCCTCACATGTCGTGTGATCGTTGAGAAGAGTGTGGCATAATCCGTGTAGCATTTCACGTAAGCCATAGTTCGTTAGTGTACTCACCTCGTAATATTGCACGTCGGGAAATGCACTAAACAACTCAAACTGCAGCTCGTGCTGTGTAACAAGCCTATCCATATCCTCAACCTCGGTATTGTCTATAAGATCCACTTTGTTTCCAACAACAAAAATGTGGCGACCACTGATGTCGGGGTTGTGCCGCATGACCAAGTCGAGGTGTTGCGAGGTTACATGAGCAAAACTTTCCCTATTTTTCACATCAAACACAACAATCGCCGCAGAGGCGCAACGGAATGTGGACTTGTCCACAGAGGCGTACCGCTCCAACCCAGCTGTGTCCCAAAGTTGCAGCCGCACATGTTGTCCCGCCCGCACATTCCGCACGACCCGGGAGAAGAAATCGGTCCCCACCGTCGGCGTTGTGGTGTGAAGGGGTTGCAGCGAATTGGAAACAACTTCACCTTCCCGGCTGGACCCTGGTGGTTGTGGCGCTGATGATGATGATGATGATGCGATTTTCTCGTACGGAATGTCGAGGAGCCTCTTTACCATGGACGTCTTACCAACGCTATAGTCGCCCACAATTGCCACCTTAAAAACAAACATTTGCTCTTCATCTTCCCACTGTTCATCCTCCGGTTCAGTGGGGGCCTCGGTGCACTCCGTCTCGGTTGCGGCCTCCACCAGCCCCGGGAACTCGGGGCGCATCGCCTAAATTAGCTAATAAGAGGGAAAGAAGTAGTGAGGAAGTATAAAAAAACAAATATTCCAAAGGAAATGAAAAAAAATTAATAATAATAATAATAACAACTTTTCTCTTCCCTCAAAACCTTCTTATTTCTATACAGTCCCCTCTGACCTTACCCCTTCGTAAAGGTTTCCTTATACCTGTTTCCTCTATGCAGTTTAACCGAAATCACGACCAAATAATATACTTCCAGCATCAAACAATGATATCAAATACCAACCACAGAGGTACCGCCGCAATGGACAAATGCCTGCACAGCTAACACCCTTTTTTTCACCTCTTTGGCACAAAACCGTACAACCGAAGGGGAGACGCGATGACGAAACTGAACAAACAAACAAACAAAAACAAACAAATAAAAAATTAAAAAAAATCATTATGTTTGAACATCTAACAGAGAATTTCTCATGTCTTCATCACCTTTACCTATGACATTCTACTTAATTTCTCTTCATTACTAAACTCACGCCTGCATGCGTACTATTGGGACGCTTAGCGCAACGCCCATCGCTCGCTTTTCTGTCCTTTACTTCCATTCCCTTCGGCAAGAATAAACATATGAATATATTTGGGGGTCCGTGCATTAATGAGTAACAGTGGAAGAAAAAAAATTTAATAACATTTCCGTTTCATCTCATGTTGGTGACGAGTACCATTCAACTTTTTTTTTTTTTTTTTGGTAATCCACACGTCACCCGCGATGCGAATATGCTCCCGATTTCCACCCCGCTTCTTTTTTTTTTCCTTTTTCTTTTCCTCCCACCCCCATTTTTTGTGATTTTCCTTTTTATATTTATGTAGTAACGCCCTCTCAAACTATTAACATAAAAACACGTATTTTTCCATTGCATGATTTGCTCCAATCGGCAAATTAAAAAGACCCAGCGGATTTAATGTTCATTTTTTAGCCTTTCATCAATGCCATATCGTGTCGCTGAACTTCGCCGTATCCGCGCAGGCACCGCAGCGCTTTTCCGTCGCGTTATGAACATTTTCCGTGAACCAACGCGTAAACCAATTGCAGCAGTTTTGTCTTTCTTTTTTTTTTTTTTTGGGGGGGGGGTGCGCTTCATGTTGTCCTTCATAAATCAAAGAGCCATGCATACTCCTGCCAGAATTGTCACGAGACGTGTCCAGAAAATAGCAGCAAAGGCAAATCAAATGATGTGAAGACTAACCAGAAGGTTAATGTAGCTCATAATTGAAAAAAAAAACTATAAATGAGCTTTGTTACTGTTTGCTTAGAATAAATAATAATAATAATAAAAAAAAAAAGAAAAGCGACACCAAAAGCCAAGGAAAGTAAATGTTAACTGACAACCAGTAACTTTGAGGTGTGAGGTCAACCTTTAAAGTGACATTACGTATTAATACTGTTGCTTTTCCCCTCTCTTTTTTTTTTCTTCTTCCATCTCCACGACAAGAGAAAAAAAAAAGAAGAAAACGAACAAACAAAAGAGGAACGGAAGAAGCACCAGTGAGTAGCATCAACAAAAGATCAAACAAACAAGAAGAAGAAAAAAAAAAAAAGATTCTCTGCATACTTATTTTTGCGTTTATTCTCCTCTTCCGCCTTGAATATGTGTGAGATTGGTTTCAGAACACCAATAACAATTTTTTCTTTTTTTTTTTTGAAAAAAAGAAGGAAATTTAAAAGTAGAGAGAGAGAGAGAGAGTTATAAAAAGCTACCGAAACAGGAAAGAAGATAAGTCAAAATAAAAGAGGAATGCATGACGGGTCTCTCGGACTGCTGCTCCATTCAAGTATCTGAAACAAAACAGAACAAAACAAAGAACCACGTAAACAGGGGTGAAAGCAAAAAAAAAAAAGAAAAAAAGAAAAAGTGATTTTTTTAAAAAAATTTCAGGAGTCGTCACATTGTGCATGATAGATATCTTTACTTACTTAAATATCATAAATCAAATAGAAACGAAGCTCATCCGTGAAGTGAAACAAATGTATGTGAGTGAACCATAATACAAATACAAGGGAGAAAGAAAGGGGTTTGGGAAAAATACTTGAACAGAAGGAAACCGTAAAGATAAAAAGAGAAAGAAAGAAAAAGAAAAAGAAAAAATGAAACACCAACAATGAAGATAGCACCACACTTTGAAACCCCAACTTCACCTCACCAAATAAAATAAAATAAAATAAAATAAAATGAACTACACGAGGAGAGAGAGAGAGAGAGAGAGGTGGTGGTGGTGGTGGTGGGAGGAACGACAAAAAGAGAAAAAAGAAAAAAAAAAGGATCAACGAAACATCATGAACATTAACGTTAATGATAATGACGGCGTGTGTGTGCGTGTGTGTATGGGGAAACGAAACCGGCCTGCTCGGTGCAAAACAAACAACGAGAAGAGAAAAAAGAAAGAAAGAAAGAAAGAAAAAAAAAAAAAAGGAGCACCAGGAGATGATTGAGCAACTGGGTCCCGATGCAGCTTTCACTCTGTGAGATATTTTTTGTGTGTATCCGCATTTTTTATTTTTCAAGGAGCAACAATAACACTAGTAGTAATAATATCGTTATTATTATTACAGGGAAAAGTAACAAAAAAACATGGGAAGGAACACACAAAACAAAAAAAAAGAAAAAGAAAAAGAAAAACGAAACAACACCGAAAATTTGCGGATCAGAGTGTCGTGCTTTAAAAAAAAAAACTTCGTTCAACAGCACTGAAGGCGACGAAGGACCATCCAAATTGTGTGAACAAGTGCAAATGAATATATAAATAAATGTGGATGAATGGATAAATGAATGAAGGGACATGCAGGTATTTTTGGACATGAATATGCACTTCGGCTTCCATTCCATTCTTTTTTTTTTTCCATCTTCCTCCTCTCTCTCTCTTTTTCGTACTACGGTCCCATAAACACCAACAGCGGTAAAAGTAGAAAAACAAAAGGTGACTGACTCGCCGAAAAATGTAAAGAAGGTCTAACTTTCATATGTACTCAAGGGTATCATTAAAAAATTTACCCCCCCTTCGGTCCTCTTCCTCTTTCTTTCTAACAGTTCCACTAGCTCTCCCTCTTTTTTCTTTTTGAAACACACATACACGCATATATATATATATATATATATATATATTCATTTATATATTCCATTAGGGACTACTCCCTTCCTCTTCCTCCTCCTTCCCACACACTCCACATATGTGAATCACAGTAACATCCGCTTTCATGCATCCACCACCGTGTTGGAGCATGTGATATGAGAAATGATGATAATGCCGATGTACCATCAATCAAGGAAGATTTTTTTCCTTCTTTGTTGCAGACAGGATGCGTATGTGTGTATTTGTGTCTGGGGAATGTTGAATTCCCTCCTTCGCTCATTTGTATGCAACCAAATAATAACTCCCTTTTTGTGCTGTTGTTGTATGACGTTTTACTTGCACCCGTCGTTTTGCCGCGCCTGCCCCAACTTTCTGTCGTCCACACCTCAGTATACATACATACACACATACACATACACACACACACACAGACACATACACACACACACACATATATATATATATATATATATATTTGTAACGGGTGACACAAATGTGAAATTATTTTTATTGCCGATCTACACCACTAAAATATTCTTTTCTTCCACTTCTACTCAGATTGTACTAATAATATTGACTAGTACCTAGTACTCTGCTGGCGCATCATTAGCGATCCACGCCAAACGTGCGCACCATATGCTCGGGAGGCAAATAAAACCACATCCCTTCACCAGCGGCTCCGGCTGAGTTTACATCAAAGTTGGTGAAAAAGGTTTCCACAAATGTGTCATGCCTCAACTCCGGAAGGAACACGGGCCGCAAGTGATGTATGCCACCTTCCTGCAATGCTCGCTCCAGCTCCGGTGGTGCCTCACCAAACAGCTCCTTTGCACGCCTATGCACCAAGACGTAGACACAACGTGCCACAACCGGTTGTGTATCTTCCATAGCAAAACCAATCGTCAGGAAAACATTCAGCACATACGAATGGAAACGCATGCAGCGGTGGTAGGCGGTTTCAACACCCGTCGCGGAACCAATGGCGGAGGCGGGTGGACGCCCTTCGGCACCAGCCTCAGGATCAATGCTAACATCTCCAAAGAGATCCAACACATGCGCCAATGGGTTAAAGACGGGAACAGTATCCTCTTTTGGTGCCTGCCCGAAGCCAACGACTGACTTGGTTTCTTCTTCGTCATTTTCATTTTCGTTGCCGTTATCGCTATTACTGGGACCACCCTCACGGCTGCCGACGACGTTAAACCAATCCCCTGGGGCGGCGGGTGTCTCTACCCTCTTAGCGTCTACAGACGCCCCTTTTCTGCAGAGGGGGACCGTTGGGATGACATTGCAACACGCCACTGCGTTACGTACGGCCTGAAGCATCTCCTCACAATCCCCTTTGATGCTGTAAAGTAGTGAAAGCAATAAACACGCCAAAAGACGGAGCTGCAACAGACGCTGCTGGAGCATTTCCATCCCTTCGTCAGAGGCGGTGGAGCTTGCCTTGCGAAAGTCATTTAATGCTTGAGGTGTAACACAAGGTGCAGTGAGTTCATAGAGTCGCCGTAGTGCACCGACCGCATCGTGGGACCTTTCCCTTGTGACTACAAACACTTGCGCGTAACCCATAGCTGTGAGGACCAGCGTGCGCGCACGGTCCACCAGTTGCTGTAAGGTTGCATACTGCGGCAGCTGCGGTGTGGTTCCAAACTCATTGTGTTTTGGTGCAAAACCTAACAATGACGAAAACTTCCCCTTGCAACCGGCGAATTCCACGTCGTACGCGCCATGACCGAAGTTGCTAACAGGTGAAGGGCAAGGAAGAAAATACACGGGGCTATCGAATAAATAATTCCCCGAGGAGGGCCACTTTGCATCATTTACGGGAGGAACGTCCACACAGCCAGGCGATGGCTGCTGCTGCGATGCAATAGGCGGAGACTCCGCCCCGAGAACAGAGTTGCATGGCGAGCCCTGATCTATTAATGAGGACGTTGGGGCAGTATACTCTACCCAGTTGTGTGTCTCAGTAATAATAGGAGGCAAAGACGCCCGCTGGTCTTTGCCATCGCCACCGTTGTTGTTGTTGTGATGATTCTTATGATGATGGTCATGATTGTGGTTATGGTGATTATCATTGTTGTTATGCTTGCTAGACCATCCGCTGCTGCCGTTGCCGTTGTTACTGTGTGAAGAATTGTTCATACGGGCTTGCGCGGCACCCATATTCCCTTCCTTACGTTTGAGGTTGTAATAACTGTCAACCGCCTCCTTAAGGGTGCGGTTTGCAAAGTTTCCTGATCCAAATATGCAAGTTACATTTCCCTCAGGGCTGGCATCATGAAAAACGCGATCCACTATGGGCTGCTTTGCTGCATTGCACTTCAGTCTCAGTGGAGGTTTTCCTGGCCCATTGGGTAGCTCCAACCCGCTTTGGCGCATCATCGCCGCGGCACCGCTGCGGTCGGCGAACTCAACGAAACCGTATATCCAATTTTGGGTATTGGTGGAGTTTCCACAGATGCGCACTCTCAGATATTCTCCGCACTGTGCGCACAATGCGGCCAGTTCGCTCTGAAGCATGCCCGTGGGAAGAAAGCGGAGATGTACAGTGCGGGCAATGGCATCTGTTTCTTCAGCAGACTGGGCCGCAATCCGTTGTCGTTCCTCCTTCGGGAGTGCTTTGAACTGCTGATGTAAACGCTTCTGGGGGTCAGACCCAGCGTCAGGCCCGCAGTATGTGAAGCAGTTGCGCGCCACATCTGCCGGTGGAGGAGCAGAATCCACACGGAACGATCGACCCGGTGGGCTGGTTATGTGATCAGCGAATACGTGTCCATTTCTCCCACCTGTTGATGCAGTGTCCACTACGGCGTGAGCGTTAGCGCCTTTCTCCAATGCCGTTGCGGCATGCCGCATCCGCCTTCCCATCTTTTGTCTTATTGGACGGAAACCTATGTCGTTGTTACTGTTTTTTTCTTTTACCCTTGCCTGCCCACACTAGAACTTCTAACACTACCGGTATTTTCCCTTTCCTTTTGTTTCCTTTCTCGCTTGCAGTACTCCCCTTTGTCTGAAGAGCCCTCTTCTGTTGTTCAATGTAAGAATATCTAAAACGGAAAACCTCTAACAACAAAGTACGAAGGAATCCTTCCCTCTTTCTGTGTTTTCCGTCCTCTTTCCCCTTCTTTCGCTCGCTTACTACCCTACACTCTGCGTCCTCTACCTCTCTTCTACTTTACAATATATCAACCGGCTACCTACCAATCCTAATATGCCACTTCCCCTGCTACCCTAGTACCTACTCAGTGTTGCTAATAATGAAGTAACTAATAATAATATGTAAATATCCCCCTAACAACTACAACCCTCTAACAAACCAACACAACCGTCAGGCAGTTCCTTGACACCGTTAGCTCTAGGTACACACTCTACTTTCCACTGACAAAGAGTGGGAAACTAGTGCCAACGCTAAAAGAGATGAAAAAGAAACTGCCTTGACTGTGCGTCTCCGCTGCGTACAGCTACACACAAATGTAATCAACCAAAAAAAAAAAAATGCGCTTCTCTACCTGCTAGTAAACAAGGTCCTAACAACCTACGCCGCCCACTATCACCTTAACTCACCCTAACCCTACCCGGCAATGCCCCTACAAAAAAAAAAAAGTTCCCCTGATAGTTTCCGTTTCTCGAGAACAATATGACGTAAGAATGAACAAACAAACCTTAATTCACAACCCTTAATGCCTATTGTTTTTGCACCACCAAGAAATGGGGGACATAAGTAGGGTAAAAAGATAAAGGCATTAAAAGTTAAGAAAAAACAACAAGAACAACAGAATGGAAAATCAGAAGGTAAAGCAAAACAAACAACGGCCCTAAAAGTTGCATGACCACAAACGAACAAAAAGAAAAGACACAATTAAAACCTGCACGTCTTCCTTCTGGAGCTCAATGGCACATGTAATCACCCCGGCAAGCAACAAACCGCGCAGAGGATTTGGCACGATACCAAGAAATGGTACAGGTACAATAAAATTAGATTTAGGGCTCACACACTTTAGTAAGCACAAACAAGCACCACGTCTTGACTACAGTTCGCGAACAATTTCGTCAAGTACGTACAAACCAACAATCACCATAGTTCTATCTTCCTCCCGCATATTTACATTTGATGAATTTTTCTACGAAGTTTCGCCACCGTAATATGCAGAACGCCTAACTCATTCACACATATTGGAGACGTACATAATCAATGGTCTTTCTGTGCGCACATATGCGTTGAGGTTATGCTCTACACAACAAGGGTTGGCACAAAGGTCTCCCCACGTGGATAAAATCATTGTCCTGCAGCGGCAGACTTCGATCGCACACAAACACGCTGGGGAGGAATGGAGGGGCCAGTTTCTGTTAATGTGTCATCTTTCTGCTGTCGACTATGCCGAGTCTCAGTTCGAGATGCCACCCCAACATTACCTTTCGCTACCTTCGAGAAACCCGTAAATGCACCGAAGGCTGATGAGCCCCGCAACCTTGGATACGGCATTCCACTTAGCCGACGCGAGGCACCCCACAAAGATGTGGTAGTGTTACATTTCGTGGAGTGAGTAGCATGTGACCGGCAGTTTTTGATATCTTTTAACACCTCATGGGATGCCTTTACGAAGCCACTGAAGGACAGCTTTTGCCGCACCACCTCACCATCCATCTTACTGCGCTCACTCGGGTTCTCTGTGAGTGCACCAACAGCTGTACGTTCCTCCAATTGTACTGTATTGGGAAGTGGCGGAGGCTCAACGGGGTACACATGTGTTGCCGTCTGCTGCACATCGTCACCTTTGATCTTACATTCAGGAGACACACCCTTCAGGTTGGTTTCCACAGCTTGTTTTCCATTGCTTACAGCCGGTTTCACTTTTCGGTCAGTGTGTTTCCTGCATACTTGTGCTGTGCGTTCCGTGGCAGACGGAAGTACATCCTCACACACATGACCTTTGCTACAGCTCACATCACTCTTTTGTTCGCACGGAGGTGTAGGTGGTTCACTGCAAAGGACTCGCGTCTGACTTCTTTCCCGCCCTTTACAGTAGTATTCCTCATGGGCCGCTAACCTTGCCATCTCTACTTCCATACCACAGCACGAGCATTCTACCAATTGTTGCCCACAGCGGCTGATGTGTTCACTACAGCCAAAACGCCTACAATAGGGGCACTTGCGAAGATTTTTGGGCAGTAAATCAGAACTTTTCCGCTTCGTAGGGTCACGCACAAGAGCACCATTGTACTTCCAGGGTGCACCACTCGTTACAGTTGTCTTGCTCTCCGTTTCCATGACCTACACCTAAAACAAGACAGCATAAATAATTACAGTATTTTGGGAAAGGAAGGAGAGCCATGTGTGAACCAGTCGGAAAATGTATCAACGGCAACATGACCTGCGCAGAGTTACTGAAGCCACGGTGTGAGCTACAGCTAGCACTTAAGGAGGGGGAAATATAACACCTATGGGAATAAGTAACGCTTACACAATGTGAAAGGAGGGTTGCAGGAGACTACAGTCAGTGCAAATGGACACAAGAGTCCTTGCTGCCGCTTTTCATAACACAATCCAACACACAATGCAATGACTTGAGAAACCCCAACACTTCACCAGCACCTGCGGAAGCTACAGGCGTGTGTGCATGTGTGTGCGCAATTTGGGGAACTCGGGCCTGACACAGACAGGATGGCAGGTAATGATAGAGTGGGAGGATTACCGCATTCCAGCAACTCTACAATGGAATAAACTTGATTCGATACCTTGCATCAACAACTCAAAATCAATTTAAAAAAATATATGTGTTCACGTTCGAATTCGTGTTCGCCCTACAAACAACTCATTTCCCGGAGAGGTCCCTGGCTGCCCGTTAGCGAGCGGTGCAAGATGTTCTTCTCATTGTTGAACCGCCGCCTCAACTCGTTGTAGTCACTCTCATTTACATGGTGTACCATAATGGAGCTTTTTGTCACGGCTCCCAACGTTGTACCGGCGTGCACATCGTGAAACGAGCACTTAGGCTCGTGAACGTAGGTTATATTCGTATGATACATGGCCCTCCGCAATGTAATCCCTACCATTGCGTCTTCAACCATGACACAGAGAGACTGGAACTCTTCGTCACGTATTGCTGTGTAGGGGACGTGGATTATTGTTCGAAGGGGCTTATACGAGACAAAACGTTCCGCGACGTCACGCCCTAGAGTATAGCACGCGCCATAAGCATAATTAAATCGGAAACCTTGCACGCTGAGCACGTCTATCGTACCCCAGTATAGCCCACGGCGAGGTAGGTTGCGTAAGTCTGCTAGATACTGAGGAACGCGTAGGAACATATCGTCATCTGCCTTCGCAATGTACGGGGCATACGGAAATAAGCACACTGACATGTCAAACCACAAGAATGTCTTGCGGCTCATGCCAATCTCCGCATCAATGCCCCACTTCCCACCCTGACCCACACGCTTCCTACCTGACGGCCGGCCCTCGTTCATTGGCAACGTTAAGATGTCACTCCATTGAGTAGCTTCCTCCACCAGTGCCTTGGTATAAGTGTAGCCATTTTCGGGGTGTCGCGCAAGGATGTACAGCGGCAGCATTTCACCAGAGAAACCGTTCGCACGTACTGCAACGCCGGCGTATGTCCAGCATGCTGCCCGTTGCAGGTCGCGGCGGCGCCGTCTCACGTCCAGGTCTATGGAGGGGATGCCGATTACCACCAAGTACCGTCGCTCCTCCCATGCGCTAACGACGGGAACTGGGACGTAAGTTAGCGACTGTTTCACCCACAGAGGGTGCTCCGAGAGATGTTGACCTTTATTGGCTATAGCTGTTTTCGGAACGTTGATTTCCCTTTTGCCGGCTCTCTCTGAGTTGTTGGAGAGCGTTGTCAAGAGAGATGTAACAACGCATATGGTAAAGAGCAATATCGTCAAAGAAATGCTGCTGCGCAGTATTCTTCCGCGACCGTTTAATTGCCTATACATTATATAGAGGTGACTGTCTTTTGAAAGTATAGTAGAATAGTGAGAGTGTTGGTGTAGTAAATAGCGGGTTCTAACGATCGTATGCGTGTTCTTGTTGATGTTTTTTTCTGTTAATTTGCCGATATAACAGTAAGGTGGAGGGGAATTGCCTCACTTTGATGATTTGCTTTTCCTCTGCATCACTCTGTGCATGTAACGTCACAGCAGGATAAGCTGTTTGTGGTGGTTGTCCTCTCTTGAGCTATTCGTTCTTTTTTCCCTCAGCGAAATGTAGCACCTTTACCCTCCCATTTACAATTCTCTCTAATGTCGAGTTAAGTTGGATCGCTGTGATGGTAGTGCGGTCTTCTCTGTTTGTTCGGAGGTCATTGCAAAGAACTCCGGCTCTTTAACCAAGTCTCCTTTTTTTCCCCCCCTCTCATCAGCGTTGAGTTCTCAGAACTGCATCGGCAGCGTCATCTGCTCTACGACGTAGCGGAAGGAACCCAAAGCGATAAAGCGTGTACGATACAGAGTAGCAGCGTGGGTAGAGCTGTGTCAGTTCATCACCTTCTTCAATGCGACTATTTGCACGAACTACTGCACACACCGCCTCCTTGCACATTCCGGCAGTATTGGCGACCTTGTTACTGTCATTTGAGAGTGAAATCTTCTCTATACTGCAGCTTGTATTTGACATACCTCCTGGTGGGTGCTGAAGCATATCTACTATGGGAACGATTGTCGCTATTGTATGGGGCTGAAAATCATTCACGCCGACACGGTTACGGTCGACAACCCTGAAAATGTTGTCCATGACGCCCATATGCATTTTTGTTATCAGACGTGTCCATGGATGTAGTTTCTGAAGCACTTTTTCTTCGCTGCAAATGTCCTCGAAATGCTCAGTATGTCGTCGGAGGGGAAGAAGTCGCTGACGTGATAAAACAACACGTAGTGCCCACGCCAGATCATCCATTGATGGTGGCGGGAGCCGACCAGGAGTGGTGCACTGCGTTTTCCCTTCTTCGATGGGAGATCTCGCATTCACCACATCGTTGCCATCATTCGGTAATACGGAGCCGTCGACAGAGGAGACCTCTCCCGCACCAGAGCAAACAGCACTCTCATACTCCTGTTGCCATCTGTTACGGATTTGACGAAGGTAATGAGAGAATCTGCCACAGTGGTCAGTGTATTCAAGATGCGTCGCTGGGTCAAGCACCCCAAGGTGCAATTCCCGTATGAAGTCGTCGTCGAACGGAGAGAGAAGCCGCAAGTAAGAAAACAGGGGACTTTTGGCTCCCTCCGCACGCTCGCAGGCCAGAAGCAGGGCGAAATGTACCTGGTCGACAAAAAGTGGATGTGGAAGTGGATCGAACGAAGACTTTCGTTGACCAACAATCGCTTCCACACTTTGATACGAAGGAACACCGCGGCGTTGCGCCGCCACCGAGTGCCGTTGGAGATTCTCTGAATTGATCGTCAAACTCCAGGGCGTAAGGTTACCCTCGGAGGCAACTGAGGGTGCCGGTGAAGATGGCACAAACTCATCCGCGCTATCTGCCCCCAAAGCACCATAGAGAGGCACTGCGAATATCATGTCACCTTTGTGGAACGGTTTGCGTGCGACTAAGCCACGAGAATACTGCGATCGCAGATGAAAGTCAACGTTGTCTGTGAGCATGTTCCACAGCGCTGTTTGCGAGCTCTTTATCAGCTCCTCACGAAACCATGCAAGAAAGTCCTGCACATGGTCCTCGGGCACCGTTCCCATACTATCAGTTGATATCCAATTCTCCACCCGGATGCGTTGCCTCCCCAGCTGTGGGGAAGTGAGGCTTGAGGCCCACATGGGGAGAGGCGCCTTCGGCGAATTGTTGGGAACCTCGTACACAGACAATGCGTCCGGGGGATGTCGTTCACTTGGGTCACTAAGGAACGAGAATTTTGGTTTACGATACACTACTGGCGGCAGCTCTCCCCCTGTTAACGCTGCTACCGCCGCTAGTGTTGCAATTCGCGGCGCGAACATTTCCTTCTTCCTTATAGTAGATTGTACCTCCTCCGCCCGAAGGGAGGAGCCTGCTTGAGGTTCTACGCTTTCCAACGCAACGCGCAGCTGTTCATTCATTTCAACTTGCTGCCGCGCAGCAATACCACAATTTGCGGGGTCACGTTCTTCATACGATACAAGCCTCTTTGAGGCATACCACACATCTCGTCTGAGTGGCGCAAACGAAGAAGTTGCCACTCGTCTCCACATTGATAGAAGCGCATCCCTCTTCCTCATTCTGCCTTTGTCTCTCTCCCTCCACCTTGCGCTTTCTTCTATTTTCCCCGAGTATTGAGGAGCAACGAAGGCAATAATAAAGGGACAGAGAAGCTAGGCAATAAGAGAAAAACACGACATATGTCAAACGGTGCGGAGCACTGAGGAAACGAGTTTCCATCCAGTGTTGTTTCCGATCCATGTAGAGATCAGAAAAGGAGTAAATTAGGTCACACATATTTGGGTATGCTAATTTCTTTTTTAAGAGCACGAGCAGCTAAATTATATCGGACCAAGGGCGCGCTGTTACACATTTAAATTAAGAGAGATTGAGTCAATTGTATTCGAAGATCCTCATTCTCCCTTCTATACTGTTTTAGTGTTCTCATTTATTCTTACTTCGGCTTCACTACCATTACTTTTCCCCTCCCTCCCGCTGCGCTCACTTCCATAACTCCTTCCTTTCCCGTGGTTGGCTCATGTTCTCCGTTACAAGAGCTCCCTAGCTTCCCATTGGTATCCACGACGATCCTTTACTAAGCGGACACAAATGTGGCCGCAGGATTTCTTCCGGAAGCCGCGAAAGTGCACACCCAAGTGAGCAGACAAGCGGTAAGAGAAAAAATTAGTACCTCCTACACGGCCTTTTTCGCACACTTGAAGTGATTCCTTCTTGGGGTGCAGCTGGTTTAAGCGCGCCGCTTCCATCCCATTGGACCGAACCAAAAGAATTAGATGTCGTGGTGGCTGAGCCGAAGGCGGTGGTGGGAGCCAAGGCACCAACGGGGAATGAAGCATTGTTTCCGAACGCGGTCGGTTCCGATAGGGTGGCAAACGGACTTGCTTTAGGCAAGGGGTCCCTCGTTACCTCTGGCCCAGTCGAAACTGAGGTTTGCGCCGCTGAAGAAGAAGGGAATGAGAAGCATCCCCCGGGTCCCGGGGCACTCGCCGCTGCTGCGTTATTCCCATTTGTCGTATTTTCCACTGGCTTGGGTGCGTTTCCAAAGCTAAAACTCGACGTGGAAGATTCAGTGGCGCCTGCACCACCAAATGAAAACCCGCCGCTTGGTGCCTGCGGTTGTGTTGCTGTTGCCCCTTCGGTGGACACGGCTGCACCAAAGGGAGTGGATGCATTTGGGCCGAAAGGTTTCGCTGTGCTTATGGAACCGAACGAAAACCTGTTTGCTGATGCTGGTGTTGTTTCTGATCCACCAGTGGGTGTGGCAGAGGCGGGAGCTGCAGGGATGCTGAAGGGTTTGGGTGGCTCGCTCGTGGCAGCTGTAGCACTGTTCAACCCGCCGAACGAATATGTATCAGCTGACTTCGGTGTTGTTGCTGTTCCTTCAGTTGGTCCCCCAGCAGGCTTCGCGGTGCCAAACGGCGACGATGTTTTGTCTTCATGGGTTGCAGTCACAGCCACGGAACCAAACGAAAATGTGCCACTTGATTTTGGAGGCGCTGCTGATCCCTCAGTGGATATCAATGTGCCAAATGTGGCAGATGACTTGTTGGTGGATACCGCGTTTATACCTGTGCTACTGGACGAAACCGTTCCCGTCAACACTGGAGCTACTGGCGGTTCCGCAGCTGGTGAGGTAAACGGAGCGACCCCAGAGGAGGTCGGCTGTCTGTTGGCAGAGCCCGCGCTTAGATTTGCGGGAGCCTGTGGAATACGGGGCTGGTGTTTGATGTCATCCAGCAGCTTTTCGAGCACAGCAACGGCAGTGGAGTTCTGTGTGGTCTCTTTGCGCAGGGTAAGTAGTTCACTTTGGAGGCACTCGACCACCCTTCGCATTCCATTGAGGGAGCTCACTGACTGCTCTACAGATGTATTTCGGCCCTCCAAAAGTTGTACATGTTTGGATAACTGGGCCACCTCCACACGCAGGTCAGTGATCGCCTGATCGGCATGCTGCTTTGACCGCTCAATCTCTTCCCGGCTGCGCCTTAGCTCATCACGTGCCTCCTCTATACTCCTGTTAAGTTTCTCATACTGCTCCTGCAAACGCACCAGGTCGGCCGACATGCTGGCGAAACTGGCACTTTCCCTATTTCCCGCGGTACTCGCCGCCGTGATCGGTTCTTTTCGGGGCAGTTTCGCATGCCTGTAGGCATCTAAAGACTCGCTATGTATTGCCCGTTCTCCAAAATCACTTATGGGCCGCACGGGACCTTGATGGGATTCATCATATGGATTTACCACATCGCAATGGTGAGAACCCGGTGTCGCTCCAGCGAAACCCACAGTATTTTCTCCTATAGAGTTGTTGTGACACCGACTGTACCATGAGCTTTCGCGCCCACGTTTTCCACCCACCGTCAGAGCTGCAGCTTGAGGTCCGGGTGCTCTCGCTTGTGCGACCGACGTAGATAGCTGAGTTGGCGTGTCGCTCAGCGTAATATCCTCAACAGATACATTTGGTGTAAAAATACGCGGGACAGCAATGGAATGCTCTGGTGTTATAAAATAATTCGACACGATGGTCTTCCGGTGCATAAGTTGGTGTTAAAAAAGAAGTGGCAATATTGGGTAAAGATACCTCTCCCCACTGTCTTGAGAGCGCCAGAGCTACTGTTATATTTCAATAAAATTTTAAATGAGTAAGGTTTAAAGGGAAGGTGAAGATGGAATGAGAGGTATTGTTGTCCACAACAACGTGCACCAGTATTGGGAACTTTGTATAAATGAGCGATCTTACCCAACATTTCACCGCAAATAAAAAAAATGGCGAGATAAGTTTCTCTTGACACATGATATCAAATTGAGGATGTGACGCACCGGACTTACTTACCAATTCCCTTCTCCCAACTTCTTTTCTTCTGCCGCAGAGAACAGCGGAAGTTAAATGTTCGTGAACGACTAGGACTGCACACACCCCATCGGTAATTGTGCAAAAGACAACAGCGTTTACACATTCCAGTTTTTTTTTTTTTGCAACGCACATTTAGCGGCAACTGCGACCGCTGTTGTTGTTGCTGCTAGTAGGCATTGTGTTCTCCTCAACCCACTTGAGGTATTCTTCACTTCCAGAGCTTATTGGTACGCTAACAACTTCTGGCGTGCTGTATGGGTGATTCTTTTTCACGTTGTCAATGACCTCCTGTAGGAGCTCGGTGCGTGTCTTTATCATCATAAGACACTCCTGCTCTTCACACAGTTGACCTTCCCAACGGTATACGGAGGTGACGCTGGGGACAATATTGACGCATGCAGCTTTGTTGCTGCTAACTAGAATCCGCGAGATTTCGCGCGCGACCTCCGAGGTTGGTGTCGTCACGTAACACACAGAAAACATTTATTGAGCTGCCCGCGCCAGCCAAAAACTGGTATTCGTGCAAGTGTTTTTTTCGATACGCTACGCTTTTACCTCTTGTCCAATTTTTATGTATTTTCAAACGCTCGCTCAAGGAAATGTTCGAAAAATGGAGGGGATCAATGATAACAAATAATATCAGCAGGAGAGTGACGCCAAGCAACGTGGTGAAAACCAGAACGAGAAAGCTTCTATGCGTCGAACGACGAAGGGACAAGGACAGGGATGCCAGTTGAACGATGCATGACATGCTTGTAGGAGAGCATTCCCACGACCACTGTCAAGCACAGCGGGAGAGCAGGCTCCCGAGTAGTCCACCACCGTTAGCGTGGACAATACGCAGCGCACTCAGCTATGTTTTTTATCCATGCTACTCGGACCCCCCATCAATAGAGAATTGATTTTCGGAAGCAAAGCACATGGACAAGCTCGAATGTGCCTTTATATCCCAAGCAGGGTAAATAAATTTGATTCAAACACGTCTTGTTCAATGTCTCGTGCGCACCCTGGAAACCTTCTCCCTTGCCTTACAATGCGTCACTTTCTCTACAGTGCTTTACTCTGTGATAGGGCGTGGGAGGGGGGGGGAGGGGGATGCAAGGCGTATTTGTTAAGAAAAGCGCCGCAAGTGGAACTCTCCATTTCATCAGCGCCTCATAGCTTTGCCTCTCTCCTCCAACCCGAGACAGAAACGATGTGACCACCAGGGAACACGGCTGCGGAAAGCCTCCCGCCGTACACGCAGCCGCTATCCAATCCTATCGCTAGCGGTCTGTATTGTTCCTGCAAGCCCCGTCGCGAATCATGGCCAAACACCACCGTTTCAGGACCACGCCACAACGAGGCCCACGGAACACCGCCATCTTTCGTCTCCGGAGTGGCGACAAGGGTTACACCACCCGCCTTCTGTTCCTTCTCAATGAGATTACGTAGGATGGTAACCTCATCGATGTATTGGCAGTCCAGTGGGCGCTGCGGATGGAGGCCGCCGTGCGTCACAATCACATTATGGGCAGGGATGCGGATGATGTGCGGAAGCTGCGACAAGTAGACCTCCACATCAACAGGTACGGTCAGTGCAAATGGGGCTAGAGACGACTTAGTGTCCCTCTCATTCAGAGGACCTTTCTCTCTTATCTTTTTGACAAGTTTCAGCAGCTTCACATCATGGTTGCCGAACACACTGTGGGCCCCGAGGCGTTTGAGAAGGCGGACCACACCAAAGGAATCTGGTCCTTTGTTCACCAAATCCCCCACCGCAACTAATGTGTCACTTCCCTGCTTGAAGGAGACCGCGCGGAGGAGGCCCTGCAGCTGTGCCAGACAGCCGTGAATATCCCCCACAACCACAAGACGACCCGTTAGATTATCTAGCGTTAGCACACTGGCGTAGCGTTGCGCCTTCATAGCAATGCAACTAACGCTCCTTTATGGAGCTAGTAAGCGACCGTTTCTCCTCTTCTGTGGCCTAAAGTTGATCGTGAAGTATCGGGCGTTGTAACGACAGAAGTTTGCCCCAAAACAGCCGAAAATGGATGAAAATCAGATGATGTGCGAAGCATATTCACCAAGAAGAAATCGACACGAACGAGGGAAATTAATGGTCTTGTTAAGGCCGTTCCAACAGCTCTCAACTGCTCCCTTTTTTCAAACTATTTCAGCGGGTTAGGTAATCGCCAGGAAGTTATACGGAACGGAACCAGAACTGTCTAAGTATGGTGCTTTTGACGCCGGGAAGTTGGCAAAAAAAAATCTTCCAACGGGGAACGGAACGCCATAAGAAAAGCCCCACTCCACACTGCCCTTTCGCGCTTCCGGGATTATATGAATTGCAGCTGCTTCAAAAACTGTGATACCACACAACAACTTCTCCTAGCAACGGGTCGATGCAGACATAACAGTAGTTCAAGTTATTTGGAGATGCTCCGTCGTCTCTGTCAAACAGGTGAAGTCCGGCAACTGCGTGCACGGAGACGACAGTGGACACGACATCTGGTTGCAGTGATTGGTGGGGTGTGTCCTTCATTTCCACAACACGATCGGGTTCATCTGCCCCATTTGTCGCAGCAGCACCTGCTGCTGCTGCGGTAGGAACGGCGCGAATGGATACAAGAGCCTTGTAGAGCATCCGCGTGGCCTCCAAGTACACCGTCAACTCATCGTCCCACTGGTTTGTGGTACCGCCACCAGCAACTAGGCGCCAGAGAATATGGTAAAGAAACTCTGCTCGTTCATTCACATCCCCGAACACGGTGCGAAGTACCGCTAATGAGAGGCCGGCACAAGAGCCAAAAGTGAATGCTCCACTTCCCATGTAGTCATCGTCTTCATCATACTCACAGCCTACAGAGGCGAATTTATTGTGGGCGAGCAGGAAGAGAGCGCGCAACTCGTCGCACACGACAATATCGTGCGGCAGATAAACGTCGGCGCGCTTGACGATGGGCATACGGACACCGTCAAACAAGGGTGTTTCAAATTCGCTAACCATAACAGTTCCTTTGGCTTCATCGCCTTTGTCTTCGTCTTCGACGCAGCGCACAATTTCAGCATCTATGAGCCGCTTGAACGGTTCTAACGTAGTCCAGCGGCATTGTAACTCGCAGTACTCCACACCACCTCCACTCGACGAGGTTCCTTTGGGTTCACCACGCAACTGAAGTTTCTCTCGCACTTCTGGCGCATCGAAGAGGGAGGTCAGAAACTCCTGCAACAAACCCTTATGAAACCCGAAAAAGCGAAAATGGCCGGAAACGACAGTTCCAACGGTACCACTGTTGGTGCCTGTGGTGTCTCGTTCAAAGCGGAAGGCACTAATTTTTGTGCGGTGTTGAAGTCCCCACCTTCGATATGCTTCCTTAAAGAACGGATCGGCCATTAGAGTTTCCAAACGCCGCTTGGAAATGGGCTCAAAAGTAAATACTTCTCGTTGCACCATTTCCGAGTGTCGGCCAATTTTGACACTGTTGCTACCGTCCACTGCCTTAACTTTCTATTTACCTTATGTACCGAGTAATTCAACACTAGAAAAAAAAACACGAAGGGATGGAGGGAAAAAAACTGACAGTTGTTTTCAGGGCAAGAAATACTGATTTTTTTCCACTGGACGCATAGGTCCTCGAACTCCATGTTTTCCGACGCTAAGAAAAATGTTTCAGCTTGTCGTGCGTTATAATTTGCCTCTTCCCACATGTTATACTCGCTCACGCTCACTCAATCAGCTATTAACGGTTCAAGCCGACCCCTTCTCCGCACTCATTTCAGGTGAAGATGAACGGTAAGTGGTCTTGCAGACACGGCAGAGAGAAAAAGAGAAAAGCGCCCCCCCCCCCTAACCCCTACTTCGCTCTCCCAAAACAATGCGCAACATTTATTTCGTCCCGCTACGTACAGAACAACAAATGATTTATACAAACGACTTGCGCTCCAAGAAGCACTTCAAGAAGTACAACTGGAAGATAGTTACGAAGAGCAGCGATATCGCCTGAAAAATGCTCCACAGCATCATCCACTTCTCTGTGGCGTCAACAGTTTCCTTGTGCACATACTGAAGCGCCTGAAGACGTTCCTGCTTCAACTGCATCCTACGCATGCTCTTAGCCGCGGTCACCACAAGCCGTTCCACAGGGTCCAGCAGCTTTGTTTCATCAGACACTGAGTTGTAGTCTACGTGAAAACGGAAGTGGAACGATACTCGTTTTGAGGCCTCATGCGGTCCTGTGTTGTCAAAACAAGCGTGCAGAGCCGTCGCACCAACCTTCGCGAGTACTTCATGATCACCGGAGGACGCTCTATCCCACTGCATGAGCTCCGTCCCATTTTGATCATGCAAAGTTGCTTTTATTCCCTTGCCACCGGTCTCAACAACATAAAACTGAAAGGTGGCACGGGTGTGTGGAGGCACGAAATCCCACAAGCAAAGTTTCTCCCTCTGCCCAACCACCACTACCGCGGTTTCTACACCGCGGTGAACGCAAAGAAGAGTGAGAATGGCAAGAAGCTGCAGTAGTGCGTACATCTCTTCTTTTGGGTGTGTAAGTACGTGGGTACACGAACAATGTATATCACGCTGACGATAGTTGACGGTTGTATCGATATGTCTAATCCCCTTTCTAGTTGCTGCAGTAGAGTTCTTGGACAATTCCTTATTCTTCAAGCGATTTTTTTTTACGCTTTACTGCAGACCTCGTCCCAGCTTTTTTCCCCTACAACTTCCCTTCGGATGATTCGCTATTGTTCACCCTTTACTTTCGTACTCTTCTTGATGCTTGTTATCTCTCCCCCTCTTTGGCTGTCTCCGCCGTTCTATTCATTGCAGAAGGGATCCGCGCGCAGTTGGTACGGGAAATATATGAGAAGTGATTGAGGAAAGTGTCTAAAACAGAATGCGCGCATACACGCATCTGCGCAATAGCATCAAACGTAGGAACCACAGCCATAAAATGGTTACAGTAATACTAATAGGGGTAATTTGACGGAACCCTTGTAGATCCCGAGCATACAATGAACGGCGCGCCCGGTAGTAAGGAGGAAGAAAAAAAGAATGAGTGCACACACCATCGCAAGCACGCAGATAAAAAAATGTTTTCTCCACTCTCCATCCCTTTTCATTCTTCCAATTCACCACACCACCACCAAGGGCACGTAAGCCAAATCAAAACGTTCATTTTTCTCACACGGACCCGCCTCTGGGGGAGCGAATGACGAATCAAAGGGGAAATGCCCAGGCCCCCTTCACGCTGAAATAAGGCAGCTTGCCCTAAAGCACAGCAACCAAACAAATCATAGAAAAGAGGAGAGTGCAGAAAAGGAAATTGAAACGAACCAACAGCTCAGCGCAACTGTGGCCCCCACCCAGTTGGCCGTGCAAACAAAGGCCAAGGTGAAAGCGCGCTCAGACTACAGTTAGATGTTGGAGATGTGTGACTTAAGGGAAGAAAAGATGTGCTGTGCACACTCGTGCACAGATCCTGTGCCATGCCAGGCTTTCCCCACATTATTTCCTCTTCACGCCTCGGTACAGTCGTGTACGCCACACCTTGCGCCAACAATTCTGCACAGCAACGACGCGACCTTCACGGTAGTAGATAAAACACCGTAGACGTAATGACCGGCGGTGACAGCGGACGCGGTGCAGCGGTCAGTGATGTGATGAATTGTAACAATAAGGAGAAGGCCGCGGCGGACGACACGCAATCAAGCGGGGTAAGGGGTAACTGAGACAATCATGTTGCAGTCTCTACTGGCAATGTGCATTAAGAAATTTTAATATGTCACCGAGTACTTCTCTCCAGCGTACTTCCGTCAACACTTCATGACCTAAACCAGGGTACTCAATCAACTGCTTGTCCGTAGTCGGTACACAACTGAACAGTCTCCTCGACCCACTTACTGGACAAAGGGCGTCCTTCGCGCCATGTACAATTAACAGCGGGTAGGTGGCTCTCTCAACATGTTCCCATACGGATTCCATGGCGTCAAGCATCGTCTTGGCCCACCGAGTGGTAAGCTTCACCTTAAAATAAACAGGGTCTTGTTCCATTAGCTCCACCACCTGGCGGTTCGTGCTAGCTAACTTTGGGTCGATGCTGTCCACGCCAAACTTCGGCGCACAGTTTGATAGCACACCAACTAGCCACCGCTTGAAGGGGGTGGCAATTTTCGGATCGGGTTCCAATGCCGGTCCACTGAGTACAACCCCCGCAAAGCTCGTTGGGTCACGAAGAGAAACGTGTGTGGCTATAAGGCCACCCATGGAGTGACCCAGCAGGAAGCGCGGCAGTTTTGCATACTCGGGGTAAAGGGAAAACACACGCCTCCTGAAAAGGAAGATGTCATCAACGAAGTCTTCAAAGTCCACAACGTACAATCGTTCGCCCTCACTGGCGCCTGCGCCCTGATTGTCCATGCAAAAGACGTGATACCCTTCACGAGAGAAGTAACGGCCCACACCACCGTAACGAGCGGTGTGCTCACCGAGTCCACTCACGACAAAAAGTACACCGCGTACGTTTGGTACATCCCGCGGCGGTGCCCACTCAGTGAAGTGAAGCCAAAGTCCCTGTTTGTTTTGCAAATAATGAGGGAATAGTTCCGGGTCTGGTGGTTCGCGGTCTGGCGTGGCATACTTCAAGTCGTGATTGTCGTCGATGCAGCAGGAACAGCAACCCATTGCGGTATCTGTAATATGGGAAAAGTACACCTTCAATGGTGATTTTAAATGACTACTTCTTGCCCTTATAGTTACTACTTCAACAATCCAGGAGGAGTTTTTTTCCTTTTTTTTTTTTCAAGCGATGCCAAAGTGTTAGATGGGTTCCGCCTTAGTAAAGGTTTAACCGATAAATAGTCCAATGGGCGGGCTGATAGAACTCGTATCGTATACTCCCATAAGGTGCGACAGAACCCATAACAGCATTTACGGGAAATGGTGGAAAAAATAAAAGGTGAATGAAAGGGTAAAAACCCGGACGCACGCCCCGTCCTTCATTTGTAGCTATCCCTTCTGATTTTTGGAATCAGATCCCGTCTAGACAGGTGAAGTGTGTTGTCAAATGCTCACAACATAGGAAACCATTAAACAGATACAGTGCACAATCAAAAACCATCGAATCAATTGGTGTATCGCAAGATATCGCTCTAACACGCACACACAAGACAACAACATCAACAAAACGAATAGTCACCCACACGTTAAAAAACCCTCCTTTTTCTTTTTCTTTTACACCTGCTCTTTAATTGATATTGAAAGAAACGCAGTGAGGTGGGTCTGACAGAGGGACCACCGCATGCCACTTCGACGACCACAATGTCACGAACTGGAACTCTTTTTTACACCGTTTGAATTAATGCACAACCAAAGGCGGTCATGTTTCTCATTGCTTTGACTGCTTAATATCCACTCCGGGAGCCACCACGATGTCGTTTCTTCGGTGGTCCATATGAAGTTTCCGGTGACTTCTACTTCGTTGGTTGCAACGTGTGACGTAACACGACAACCCGACACAAAATTTTGTTTCTTTCACGTACTGTCAATGTGTCCATTCACAAGAACTGATCCTTCTGGACGCACGACAAAGACGTGAAATGAAGATGAAACGAAAAGACAATACTGATGATGTGTCCGTGGAGAAGGTCTCAGCGTATCGAACCCATAATTATAATGCTGCTTCTGAAGTTGCTTTCGTTGTGTATCTGCTGTCACGCCATGTCACATCCGTGCCTTGTTGAAGTTGCGGTTATATATGCGGGCTCCATTGTACAGCAATTTACATTTTCCCCCTTTCACTTACAGGTGTGTCTACACAACTTACACTTTGAGTCGGCCGCCTCCGCGGCGGGCGATTCATAAGGTGGTACAAAACAAAACAACAACAGCAACAGCAACCATGCAGCGCTAGGATAACCATTTGATTCCTCAGGACGTTCCAGCGACACTTGCCCATCTCCGCCGTGGCCTCCCCGCAAGCTTTACTACTAAAATTCAAGCATTTTCTCTCCAATATCACAAAGTCAAAGTGAGTACGGTTCTGCGGATTTGCGTCTTATTTTTACCCCCTTTCCTCCTTCACAAATAACTTCGCCTGTCACGCGCAAGCAAGCATGAAGGACCAACAATTACGTTCACCAACTAACTGCGTCTCAGCATCGCCTAAAAATGGAACGTTTCGCACACCCTCACAGTATTCAAAAAAGTTCCGACCAGTTTTGAAGGGGACTAGTTGCTGAGGCTCTAACCCGCATCAGAACAACCTGTGTTTACCAAGTGCAAGTGATGCAACATATATATATATATATATATATATACGCAGGTGTGCTTCAGTGGGTAACAATAAAAAAATACTGCAACGAGGCCATGCTAACTTGAGAGATACCGAACGCTATTTCTTTTTTCCGGAAAAAATCACGCAGTCCCCTTTCCTTCTTTTGCTCATTAGATATTTCACGACTGTTCCTCGCGCCCTGCCCTACTCTACTTACGCATTTTTTTTTTTCGTAAATGCGTTCCTCTCATTTTACCCTCGGAAGGCATCACATGTGTATATGGAAACAAAGACAAAAACAAAAACAAAGAAAAAAATATGAAGGCCAGTCGGGCGCAGCATGAGCTCGTGCAAAGATGCTGTTGCACGTTTTTCTTTTTCTATTCGTTTACTGCCTTTGAAATGACAAACGAGTTGAGTAAAGGAAACAACTAAAATCTCTCCGCCCCCTCCCCACCAAATACCCAGCACCAACATACAAATACACAAACATACATATGCGGAGACCTGTACGAGTAATCCCTCATACGTAGGTAAAAAAAAAAAACAAGTAATAATCAAGGATCGCCACGATATAAAGAAGACGGAACGAAGGGAAGAGAATGATGAAAGAGCTGCATTCAAACTCACGGAACGCGTATTTCACCCCCACCTCAACTTTCCTCCGTATTGTGAGGTAACTCCTCCCGTCAAGATAAAAGAAAAAAAAAGCAGCAGCAGCAGCAGCAGCGGGCGCGTGCCCACCACTTCTGTCACGATTCACCGCTCTCTAATATGTACAAGCTACATCAAAGGCAGCGGTTTGCGCGCAAACTCACCAAACAAACGAACAAATAAAACAAATAATTTTGATAAATAAATAAATGTAAATATAAATATACATGTATATGTTTGTGTCACAACTCCGCACCCTCAGAAGGAAATTTCTCAGCGTTCTTTACGTTGGCTCTGTTGTCACTCTCGGTGGACTCACCCTCAGGATGGTGCGCCCCCTCTGTGTGACCCACGTAATCTTTCCTGACCTCGTCATAACGTGAGCTAAAGAGTTCTTTTATCCACTTCTCTGTCCTTTCCCTCAGTAAGGAAATGGGCAGGCGATGCTTCTCTGGAATAAAATATACCATTGGTTGCTCGCTAGTGTCTGTCTCCATCTCGACCCGAGATTCTTCAGTGACTTCGGCGCCCTCAGGATCAGCGCTGACGGCAGCAGCACCTCCTTCAGGCCGAGCCGGTGCCTTCCCCTCTGCCTCCGGCTTCTTCTCCAACATGAGAAATTCCATGAGTTCACGTGTGGAACTCTGTGTAAGGACATTTACCACGTTGGGAGGCACCACAAGTTCAAACGGCCGGTAGGTCGAGCCTAAAAAGTAGCTGTAAGCATTGTAGAATTTGTCTGCGAACGTCTCCAGTACCATTTCTTCGAGTTTTCTCATTTCTACCAAAAGGTTCTCCAGCTCAGGTGGGAGATCCTCTTCCTCGACAAATCTCTTAGACTGAAGAGAATCGGATTCCTTACCTTCGGAAAGAAAACAATCACGCGCCTTTGCTCCTCGTGTGCTTCGTCTATCAGAGCTTACATCGGAATGACTGTCATTGCCGCGGAGGTACGCATCACAGAACGGTCCATCCCTAGTGATCACATAATATGCCTTGTCAACTCGGCGCAACATCTCCTGCTCGCTAAGCGAACCCTCACGCATGGGCTCTCCGAACCGTGGTGCAAGGTTCATAGGCATATGACACTGTGTGGCCCTCTCTGCCACACGCAGTGAGCCACACCACAAGAACCACAGCCGATCTTTCCCATCGCTCTTAAAGTACAAAACCATGCGTGTAATATATTTGTGCTCCGCGTGAAAGAAGTGCTTGATTATCTCCGCGCAAACGTTCTTTACCTCAAATGCTACGTGAGCGGAGACACCGCTCTCCTCGCTAAGGTACTCCGGCCCCTCATACGTCACTGTAACGACGAAGGGATCACTCTCAGCACGCTTTCTGTCTTTAATGGGGTACTTGTTTGTACGTCGTTGAATCATGGCTATACGCGGGCTCCAGACAACTTTGATCACACTGTTGTGGTAACCCTTAGGGAAGACAAATCGCTGAAGTATGCCGTTGCTCTTGTTTTTTCGTGCGACAAAAGCACCAATGTCGTCCTTGTTCAACACCTGCACCCGTGTTGTTGTCTCCGTTACGCCGTTGTCCAAAATTTCTTCGTGGATGGACAAGTACGTGGCCACTATGGGAAAATTCTCCGCGACTTCACGGCTGAAGCCGAGCTCAATTGTGGCTGCATCCAAGTCCTTTCCCTGCCGCCGCACGATTTCCTGGCCCCTCACATCAGTTGTGTACCATCCACGAGGAAAGTTATGTTCGTATACCACTGTGTCAGGAACAAAGACGTTTCGGCATGGTTTCATTGTTTTGGGATCTCGTTTACACAAAAGATCATAGAAGGAGGTGATGATGTCGTCACCTTCCATGGGATGGTTCTTCATCCATGACTTTACCCTCCTGCGGTTGCTCTTAGCTGTAAAGGCGTTTTTCATGTTTCCAGAATTGGTTTCTTGCGACCTACCCAATTGAAATAAAAAACAAAGCAGAAACTGGAAGAAAAACAAAGAGAAAATCCGGCAGATCGGCGAAGACACGGTGGGGCAAATGAGCATACAAACTTGGGCATGGGGCTCTACGAATATGCGTGCGCGCTCCGTACAGATATATGTTAACGACAAGGGAGCTCGAGATTACTTACTCGCTGGGTATTGGTATTCACTCCCTGATATTAACCTCATCTATTGCACATACACACAAAAATGTCTTGTGTCTGATATGTTGTTCAGCGGCATGCTAGTCCCTCAACGATGGAAGTGAAAATGCTGATTGCTGCTCGCTGTTCAAGCCTTCCTTTTCCTCCTCTGAAACCGCCACGACCCGAGCCTAAACTCACCTTCTGCAGCTGAGTTGTTGACAACGATGCTGCTGCTCCACACGCCGATTAAAATGGGCACCACTTCAAGACAACGGCGTCACACGCCCGTTGGACCACGGTAAAGCACCAATTCGTTGGAGCCCGAACACAGATCTGCCACAACGACTGTGAAGGAAGAAGAGACACAGAACCATTGTGCTCCTCATACCTTTCTGCGTTTCATCTGTATTTGAGTCGGCGGATCCTTCTGTGTCGATGACATCAACAACTGCGGACGCGATTAGTACGAATTCCTTGCCCTTGCGATGTCGGACGACCCTCCCCCATCCCACGCCTTTACGCAGTACCTATCTCAATTTCGTGACCTGATTTTCCTTCCCCTCTCAATGTGTTCTGCCTCTACTTCGTTAGTCGCTGGCGCACATCTTTGAAAACATGGGGCGCGACGCTACGCTCCGGTTATCAGTAAGGAAAAAGAGAGGGTGGGAAGAGAGTCAAATCGCAAAGAAATCACCGGGCATATATATATATATATATATTTTGAAAATGTCAATCACAGTGGTACGATATGCGAGGTGTACAGCCACCCCATTACACCACACGCAAATCCGTCACACGAATGACAGAGATTAGTAACATTTTTCAAACGCACGCTACGAACAACACACACCCCGTAATAAATATCAACGACATTTTTACGTGTCTCGTTTCTTAGTGCATTAATGTGAGCGTGGATGTTCAACACAGGCACACACACGTCGTTAGTATTAAAAGATGGGGGCGGAGGAAGACGGTGATAAGATAATCTAAGGGGTGAAACAATCCTCCCAATGAAATCTCACAGAATGAAATGGTCTGTAAAAGGAGGCTTATCATTAACCTCATACTAAAATTCACGGCATCACGTTCGTTTCCCAACTCTATCGTTTCACCCACTCATTTCCCTTCCGTTACATTTCATGGTTTCCCCCCCCCCCTGGTGACAGGGGATAAGAGCGGGTTGGTAAGCGCAAAGTGTTATGAAATGAACGGTGTATGCGCAACAGACTGTCACTTTTCGTTATCCAATTCCAAGTGAACATATACCCTTCCCTGTTTTTGTACTCCTCTCTCCTCTTTCCCCTCCTCAATGCTTCCCTTGCCTTCCCTTTCTTCTCGCGTCTTACTGTTTTGTTTTATGTTTCCGTTTTGTTACACTTATTTTTTATCTTCTTTTTTCGTTCCTCACGATAAATATAATATTGATAGAAGCGCCCAATGGAGGTCAAACGACCGAAGTCCCATTCGCGAAAAGCAATTTGTCTTGCTTCGTCTCCTCTCAGTTGCTCCAGCCGTAACAAGCCTCGTTCTGTTCTTATGTTTACCTGTTTTTTATGAGATAATTTACGTCCCCTTCGTTTCTTCCACACCCTCCTATTCGACGATACATGACTGTTTTATCCCTTACATTCACATCGCTCCGCCAACCGTCGAAGCGAAGGTTACATTAACCTTAGCAGTAGCTTTACTTCACCAGAAGCCCTCCCAACTTGGACTGCACAACCGGGGCGAACACTACTGAAATGATGGCCATTAACTTCACAAGAATATTCAGCGCTGGACCCGACGTGTCCTTCAGTGGGTCTCCAACCGTATCGCCAATCACCGCAGCCGCGTGCTGAGGCGAACCTTTTCCTTTACTCTTGTCACGTAGGCCACCCTTCTCAATATATTTCTTTGCGTTATCCCACGCCCCACCAGTGTTGGAGGCGCTGATGGCCACTTGCACACCAGAGACAAGTGCACCAGGAAGCAGCCCTGCAAGTGTGTAACGGCCAAACAAAATGCCAGTCACAATTGGAGCGAGCATCACCAGGCAAGCGGGGGCCACCATCTGCTGCAGTGCCGCACCCGTTGCAATGTTCACGCAACTCTCATAATCGGGCTCCTTCGTTCCAGCAGCCACGGCTGGATCCTGGAACTGGCGGCGGATCTCATTCACCATATCCATCGCTGCTACACCCACTGACTTCATCGTAAGGGCGGAAAACCAGTAAGGAAGCATGGCACCAAGGAGCAGGCCAGCCATCACTCGAGCATCCAACAAATTAACAGTGGAGATGCCAACACGTGACACGTACGCTCCATACAGAGCCAACGCCACAAAAGCAGCGGAACCAATGGCAAAACCCTTTCCTATTGCGGCGGTGGTATTACCTGCAGCGTCAAGCGCGTCAGTGATCTCACGGATTTCATGTCCCATGTGAGCCATTTCAGCAATGCCACCGGCATTGTCAGAAATGGGGCCGTAGGCATCAATTGTCAGCGCAATAGACATGGTGGACAAAATGCCCAGCGCAGCAAGCGCATATCCGTACAAACCCGCACAGTGGTGCGAAAGGTAAATCGTGAAAGCCATAGCCAGAATAGGAGGGAGCACCGAAATGTAACCGAGTGAAAGGCCGTAGATGATGTTCGTAGCGGCACCCGTTTCACACGACTCTGCGATCTCCTGCACAGGACGATAGCTGTTGGAAGTGAAGTACTCAGTGGAGTAACCAATAAGAAGACCAGACCACAAACCGCATAGAACGCACACCATTGCCCTCCACTTGGTAGTTTCTACTGCTCCAACGGTAAAGGCATCTGGAAGTGAGTAAGCCGTTATGAACACAAGCACAACCGTTGCGCCAATGGTTGACACCAGCAGCTGATGCTTGAGTGTGGGCTCGATGTCCTCAGCCCATTTCACACCACTGTTAGTTGCCGCAAGAAGTGCGGTACCAATACAAACGAAGATACCACCGGCAGTGATCAAAAGCGGGTACATCATGCAAGTGAAGTCTGCGCTGAGCTCGGCGGAGCTTGCAGCAATAACCAGCGCCGCGCATGTCGCCTCACCAAAGCTTCCAAAGAGATCAGAACCCATGCCGGCAATATCACCAACGTTGTCACCGATGCAGTCGGCGATCACACCGGGGTTACGTGCGTCATCCTCGGGAATGTTCTTTTCCACTTTCCCTACAAGGTCGGCACCAACATCAGCGGCTTTGGTGTAAATACCACCTCCCACACGGCCGAAGCACGCCACGGATGACCCGCCCAATCCAAAAGCAGCGACACACTCGAACAATTCCGGCAACCTCTCGGCCGAGTCACCAAAGTACGTCTGCATCAGTTTCACCGTGCAGAAGAGAGCAAACAGACCAATGGATGTGAGTGCGAAACCCATTGTGATGCCACCTCGGAACGCTGTTTGGAACGCCAAAGCGTAACCCCGAGATTGGCTGCCATTTGCCAACACGTCATCGTCGCTCCCACCGCTTCCTACAGTCGCCATGACGGCGGTGCGGGAGTTGGTATACACCGCAATGCGCATTCCAATCCAACCGGCGAGCACAGACGTGAAGGCTCCAATAACAAATGCGTAAAGCGAAAATGCAGCATTCACCCACGGAGCCTCCACGGCCACCGGAGGCCGGCCGTCTTTGCCTTCGCCCTGTGGTGAGGACATGGCCACGCCAAGTAGGAAATAGAGCAAAGCACCGAACCCAAGCATAAATATGCCCATGTACCGATACTCTGCAAAAAGAAATGCGTTGGCACCGTCAGATACTCGCTTACTAATCACGTAGACGTTCCGCATCACCTCGTCAGTGAGATGAGCGTTACGCATGATATTACCCTTGCCAGGGGTAATTTTAATGTCAGATGCAACATACCACCAGTACATGGCAAAACTGAAACCAAACGCACTAGCTAAGAAAATGATAGCAGTAGCTGTCGTGACACTCATCACTTTAATACCGCTTGTGATGGATACCGCGTCACCGGGTGCAGTCGGTGAATCCACCTTGCCTCTTCCCCCCAGCTCCTGTTGGTAAGTTGTGGCATTTTCGATTGGTTTGGGTGCTGTCTGCTCTTCAACCGTTGTGGCAACAGCAAGACTGCATAAACATGCCGTCACTACGGCTGCTTTTAGAAGCAGCGGTGACATTTTAATCATCGCACACCTCCTTTTCTCACTTTTCTTGTCTCTTTGATATTACCTTTAAATCCTTTTTTTTAAAGGTCAGCTACGCCCACCCGCGTGATAATTTGGAAGTCTGACGAGACCAAATACGAAATAAGAATAGTCGTAAACAATAAATAGAGGAGCAAATGAATTAGAAGCAGTGAAAAAATCCCCTTTGTTCCTTCCCTACACTTCTCTTGCTGATGAACGAACCAAGACTGAGGTTACTCCACTGATATGTGAGACAAAATTAGGCACGTAAAAAAAAAAAATATACCCGGTGATACCATAACGTTAAAGATTTAACGGCATAATTGAGAAAAATAGCAACCCACGAAAGAAGGGCAGAAAAAGATGTAGTAAATGGAATGCAAAATGAAAAAGAAGTGCCAGAAGGAAGGAGATGAGCTCCAACATGAGCATAACTGCCGCAACGGTTACTGAATTAAAGGGGAAAAGGCAAAATCGTTATCAATACAGGTAACTTTACATTGAGAGAAGTGCCTTTAAGTACGTGTTGCGGAGGCCACTGGTCAAAACACCAAGTACAACACAACAACGTTATTTCATGTCGTGTACTCTCGGTAAATGGGCAGCACCCGCAACTACCAGTAATTCGGTGTCATGTCTCTGTTCCATTCCTTCTAACCCTTGTGAAAAAAAAAGTAAACAAACAAATTGACTCCTCACCCATTTTTTCTTTTGGATGGTCACTAATGAAACTTTTTTGAGCAGATAAAGCAAATAAACAAAAGAGACATAGCGGCAACAACTCCGCAGCATATCCCCCAAAGTATATTATAAACTAACGATCAAGCGAAAAAATACAAGAACAGAGATACAAGACAAATATTTGAAAGTTATTAAAAGATGATGTAAAGCAATATCATAATGCATTATATTCAAATGATGGCGAAACATCAACCATACATGTGTACTCATGTATGAACCAACACAAGAAATAAGTTCAACGTAACCCAATGATTGTTTCATTCGGTGCAACCACGGACATGGAGGCAAAAAAGGCAACCATTGTTAAAAAGGGGGAAAACGAAAAAGAAGAAAACAAGTATGTAACTACGCAAAGGATGTTGTTCAAATATTGTAGAGGTTGAAGAAATAGACGCACATGATGAAAAACGTTCCAAGTAAAGAGGGAGGGGGACAACAAGCAGACATAAGTACACAGTGATGTGTTTATGTGTCGATTTCCGTGTTGGAGTAATTGCGCCCCCTGGGATGCACCACGCAATACGTCACCACGCGCTACCTGAATGATGTATATATATATATATATATATATATATATATATATATATATATACGTATATACATAGATATTCCCAGAGACTTCTCTGCGATTATAGTTTTGCAGTAGCGGCCTCGTGATCATTTGCTGTAGAGAAATACGACATAGAGCTTTTCGATATCCCGATTCCCCTTCCCTCAAGGGAGATTGGTTGTGGGACGGTTCGTTCTCACCGCTTCTACCCGGATATTCATGCCGTTTCTGTGCGTCATTGTGATTCTGCCTATTTACGTCCTCCATTTTAAGACTGTTCAGTTATGTAATCTGTACCATCTATCAACCACTTGCTACTCACTGCTGCCGCCTCTGTTCTCAACCTGTGCAGGACTTCAGTGATCCTCCGCACTCAATACCGATGCTTGCTCACCCGTTGATGCAGCCGGATCCCACTTGTCGTGTGTGGTGTGTTCGTCGTTATTTCCTTTCATTATGCCAATTTACTCATATGAGTCCGCATTATCGGCATCCAAATCAGGGAACTCAGTTTCATCTTGAGATAAGGCAGCTGTCCTGTTGGACAGATAGGAGCGGTCTCTCCTTCCATGAAACTTATTACCCACTATGGGTAGCGTAACCTCTAGGTGGTGCGCATCTCTCTCCTTAACCGAACACTTTCCCCCATCATTCGTCTCAAGAAACTAGGAGCCTTGAAAGGCTCTCACGTATGCCAGGGCTGAGAAAACGTCAGGTACGGCCTCCATCTACTGAATGACTGAAACCGTTGAGGCAGAAGCAGCCTCTGCTCCAAAGCGGTGCGACGCGATGTTTCTGCTGACATACCTGAACCGAGCGCTTCGACGGGCATATTTTTGATAGTGGTGTTACAATTTCCTTCCTGCAGCGTGAAATCTGTTTCCACACTTCTATATCTCCGTATAACCAACGGCAAGGGACCCATTCACACCAGTGGAGGCGTGTACTTCCCCACAGTCAGAAATGGAAAGGGTTTCCGTGCTTTTCCAATCTGCAGGCGACCCGGCGCAGCACATTTTGCACCAGAGATATTTCCCGACACCCCCTCATGTGCTGCAACTCATTTATTGGGGGTTGTGTATGAAGAAAAGCAGCCACTAATTCCTTCACATTATTTTCTAAGGAATGGGGAGGCAGTTTCTTCAGGGAAACCACCCATGATACATCGAGAGCCTCTTGCCCAGCACTTTGTTGCTTCACTTCAGCGGTCTCCTCATGCAAGATAACGTTTGCTTGCGTGTTGCCGCCTTTTTAGCTCAGCATGACCCTGTTGAGTAATTGGTAACATTTTTTTTTTCCTTTCTATCTCACAGTTTCCTCTCGTCTTGCACGGTAAAGCTTTTCACCCCCTTTCCCCCTGTTTTCCACTCCTGTTGTGGTGCGTATAACTGACATAGTACAATATCCGTGTAGCCTCTGCAGGGAAACGTCAATTTGGGACGTTCACATCCCGGTCTTATTTATTTGTAAAGACATGTACAGAATTTTAATTTCCTTCTGTTATGTGCTTGTATATCTCCTTTGCCTTCCTTCGTTTTGTTTTTTACTTAAAAAATTAAAAGATACTACCGTAAAATCCTTTCACTCTCTTGAAGATGTTTCTGACGCTTAACAGATGTGGTTTAACGGACTCACCCGACCATGAGGTCTGCTCTCGCCTTCATCGTACGATTTTTATACATTATATATACATATATACATACATATATGTATTTTTTGAGGGGGGTTATCAGATGACGCAAGTACACAAAAAGAAAGAATGAAGAAAAAAGTTAGACATAAAAAGTAATCAAAACATCATAGATACATGTACATACACATTAATATAATGGAAAACATACATATACATCAAGAAGTTGTGCTTTGACAACGTAAAAAAAAAAAATATTGCAGCGCCGACAGAACGCTGATATGACAGCCTAAGGCACTGAAGCGTAAACTCCATAAGTTCGTGTGTATATTAAGAGACCTCATGAAAGTCGATTGTCACCAGCCGGGGCATATATATATATATTTTTTTTTTGTTTATATGGGGAAGGACTAAATGAATAAGTTAGGGACGAAGGGAATATTAGTTGCATTAACTCGCCACAGAAAAAAAAAGTGGCCCCCGACCAACATCCCTTCACTATACCACATGAATCTCTTCTTTTTATTTTTTCCAGGACAGGATTGAGCCGGTTGAAAGGGCGTGTGAAGACGTCATTCACGATATGCCGCGCCTCCCAGGCGGTAGAAAAGAAATCGCGAGAAGCGGTTGCCGAAATAAAATAATCAAAAATGCAAGAAAGCGAAGTGACGTAACAAACTCCAATTGAGGGAGGCACATACACGTGCGCGCACACCGCAATACCAACGTAAAAACACATGTAGGAACGGGAATAAAAGTGCTCTAAAACCCTGTTCAGTAATGTCTCGTAAAAGTGTGGAACATCAAACGAGAGTTCATGTGCTTTGCGCTTACCCGCGGATAATTGAGCAGATGCATGATAGGATCTCAAAAAGGCACATAGTTGTAGAAAAAAAAAAGAATAAAATCAGTTCCGAAGTTAATGAAAAAGTCTACGCATGTATATGTTGAAAACGTCAACAAATGCATGACCACAACGTTCCTGTGGCCAACTATATGGCATGATGGAGCAAGCGTGGCTATACAAGCACACCCTCCTCATAGCAAACAATAGTAATACCAACAATAGGGGGGGGGCGGTACCTTTTTTAAAAAGAGGAGCAAAAGACAGAGGAGATGCAAGAACAGAATGGCGCCTTTTCTTCTCTTTGCTCAGCCCTTCGATCCACCGTTCTCCACGTGCGCCCCCTCCCTCTAAGGGTTTCCCCTTTACACTGCCAGACGATCCACCCGACACAAAATGTAGATATGCGAAAATGAACGAACAAATACATATGCGCAGTAAACAAGGAAAGGGCCGCATGATGGCTGCACCCACTCATTTACATATTCCCTTCCTGCCCACACCAACGTCTGGTGGTGTCTTGATATATGGAATAACGACATCAGTATATGAAAATAACATGCAAAACCATGCACACCGTGATGCAAAAGTATTCACATAAGAATGTTCTCTGAGAGTGTTCCGGTGACCTCAGACAAAAGACCAAAGAAATACGCACCACCCCCTTTTCTCCTTCTTTTCCGTTTGGCTACTCTCTAGCAACTGCGTTGGCTTCACACACCTGCTGAATGCTCTTGCACATCTTTTGAGGGATCAGAGTTCCCTCCACACGCACCGTTAACAGGTGTGGCCTCATTTGCACTAACCGCAGGAGCGCTGCACCACCCACAGTAGAAATGGGATTGTTTGACAAATCCAAATGGCCCAGCGAGGCTCCACATTCCGTCAGCAAAACCTGGACAAGTTCCACCACTTCATTATTCTCCATGTTGTTGTGACTTAAGTTGAGATACTCCAATCCGCTATTCAGTCGCAGCACTTGCACGACTGGGAGTATGCCCTTTGGTCCAATATAATTCATGGACGTATCAACACGAGACACGAAAATACCGGGCTTGTCAGGAAAGTAACGCATCAACACACTGTTGGGTTTAACGCATGCGCGGCGACAGTAGGCGACATACTGTTGGCGAAGGCCCAGTAAATTCATTTCCACAGCATCTAACTCCTCCTCCTGTCCGCGACAGATTGGGGAGTCAAATTTAGCCGCAGGAATCAGCCGTGGAAGAAAGGAGTTATTGTGTTCCCCTCGGGACGCACCGGCCGAGCAAGAGAAGGAAAAGGAATTAAGAGGTGCTGGGTCCGACTGGGGGCCGGATAAATCGACGGAATTACCCCACGGTATTTGCTTATTTTGTGGAGTCTTCGGCTTGTAAATGGGGTCACTTGACGTTCCCCGACTAGCAGCAACAGAAACGGCTGGAAGTAGTCCCTTCGCCTCTTCCGGCTCCTCTTCACTGCTCACGCTCGCGCGGGAATATTTGGGAATGACGTCAGTGTCCTTGAAGCACAACGTGCCACTGTTGCCTGACACCTTCTTCAATGAGGGTTGGATGATACCAAGGTCACAGGAACGCTTTTTGTCGCTACCACTGGTTACCTTAGAGGATTCTCCCCATTGCTTCTGTTCCCTCTTTTCAGCCCCCCCCACTCCTACTGCACTTTCCACGCAGGTTCCCCTATCTTCACTTCCTTTCCCCCATTTTGTCACGACAGTGTCCTGGCCCCTTTGTCCACAGAAACGAGTGGTGTTGTGGAGGGTGTCGGACGTCGCGCTCGTGTTAAGCCTTAAACCAGCACATGAGGAAGTTGTGGGGACTCCGCTAGCAAAACGCCCTGCCAACGACACTTGCGACAATACTTTGTGGTTGAGAGGCTGCCCCAGCTGCGTCGATTCCTGGGTTCTCCGTGATGGCGTCGGCGTTTTCTCTACCGATGATGATATCTTGGGGGACTGTGAGCGACATTCCCCTGTGCTAAGTGTTGGTGGGGCACCTGGCGATGTATTCAGGGTGTTTGGAGCCCCAAACTCTGACGTCTTTTGCTTAGAATCACTCAATGCAGAATCGCAACCGTTGGCCACCGGTCGGCGCGCTGCCGTCGTTTCCCCCAGACGCATACTCTTATCCATCGAGTTTCCCGTTGTTGCATCAAAGTGGGCCGTTTTGGCGGTTTTGAGCTGCTCTCCTCCCTTCAGTTTCCCAGGGTCGTGAGACGCCTCGCACGCAAGCGAGTCTACAGAAAAAATCAGGCTTTCTTGCCTGACTATCGGCAACGGTGCGCTCGAAGGTTGTCTTTTATTATTCACCGCAGCCGGGGCTGCAGTACCGCTCTTCACTGAACTAGGGGGGTGTAGATGTGAACGATGTACCTCTTCACAAATAAGCCTTTTACCGTCAAGAGCCCTTCTTTCCAACAATACAGTTTCTCCCGCGCACGTAAAGTGTTTCTGAGAAGCGTTTCCTTCCGTTAGTTTGTTGAGCTCCGTGCATAACTGCGTGGAACTGGAACACGGTATTCCAGGGGAAGGGGTTGAATGCCAGGGAGGCAGTAATTCCCTTCCTTGGGCTATAGAGGTGGTGTTCGAGCTGGCCTTATCCCTATTTACGCAAATGCCCGGTGTACATGGCGTTGGGGGATGTTCCTGCACATGAACATTGCGGACGAAGCGGCCTGGCGGTGCAGTCTCTCCTGACTTTCCATTTAATGAAGAAGGCGGCAGCGGTGGGGGCAGGTTCGGCATCCCCACCCGTTCTGTGAGCTTGGATGTATCTAGGCAAGGGGTTGGTGTGCCGCTTCTGCGGTATCGGTCACCTGATGGCGTTTCAGACCCTTGCGACGTCTCCTGTTGGTCCCAGTCACCAGCCAGTTCGTTACGAGGAGCACCGCATCCAATCTTCTGTGGAAGACCAAGCATGTATCCCTTGTGACGCTCAACAGGCACAACATAGGGTGAACTCTTAGCTAACATTTCAGCGCGAGCGCGTAGGCATTGCTCGATGCTCCTAACGAAGCCTCTTTCCCTTTGAGAAGAACGGTAAAGAGCCTCGAGCCACTGAAACTCGTCGTCCACATTCAGAACCTGAAGGTTCCCTAGGAGCACACCGCAAACACGACTCTCCAGAAAGGGAAACCGCGAGAGCATGCCGAGGGTCATCGCAGCCAACTCCTCCGCAAGCAGTTTAACCACAGAGCTAACAGACTCCTCGACAACTGCGACCTCCCTGCGGTCGCCCACCGCGGCATTTTCACGTACTGCTTGTAGCCGGCTTATAAGGGTTTCCAGTCGTGGGTCTGATACGTCGATATCTTCGATAAAGACACCTTCGCATGGCATGTCATGCAGGGACGGCATCAGCTTCTTGAAAGCCTGAACACGGTCTTCTGATGTCTTAATAGCACTCAGATTAAAGGGATGTAGCTCCTGTTCACACTTTAACTCCCCGTAGGTGGCGTCACTTGATATATGTACACCAACCTCGGGCACTTTGCGACCCATTTGCGCTGCACAAATAGAGACTTCATTGACAGCTGATGGCAATTCCTCAAACACACCAGAACCTGCTTCGTTGCTAATTGTACCCACGTACCGGGTGGTCTGTTTCCCTACATCCGTGTCGGTTAATGCGTGACCTTTGTTCCAGAAAGGCTTCACGAGCGTTGAAGACATAGCGTTGCTGTCACTTTTCCGTGAGACTGCGATCTTTTGCTTGTTGATGAGGGAACAAAACGTCTCCCCTGACGAAACGGGACGCGCTGTCGCATTGCTTCGGTGCGACGAGAGCGTGCAATCAATGCTAGATGTAGGGCATGGTACTCGTCGGTGACCAATACTTGTGTCGACAACCCCTTCTGCCGTGTTATTTCCTCCGGATGACCCCACTGCTGCGGGAGTGCCATCGGCAACACCAACCGCCACCGCTACCTGCTTGTCGCACTGTTGTTCACTTGTGATTCTCTCACGACGCTCAGTGAGTTCCTGCGGCAGTGCAGACGACGTGCCCTCTTCACAGATCGACCTCCTCTTCCCGTCGCTTGGTTGGCGCTGTTTTACACCATGTGCGCAGACCGTCGCGGAATGCGGAGGTGGCAATTCTTTGTTCCTCAGCTTCGCCTCCTCCAAATCTATTGACAAACGGACCACACACTGCAAACTGTTACTGTCCCTCAAAGAAGTTACAGCTTCGGCTACGATTTGCTCGCTTTCGGCATTCACAATGTGTGGCATGGCAACTGGGCCGGCGGTGGGCTCAGAGAGAGGCGCTACAGCAGCTGCTTTGTCGGTAAAGTCTCTAGTAGTCAAGCGTTGCCTTTTCTGCAGCACCGTTAACTCACTACGCACACGATTTTCGTCTTGCCTTTGATCATCGATAAAACGTGAGACGCTGGCCCATGGATCTGGCACTCCGTCATACTTCCCCGGATCCTTTCGTCGTCGGCAAAAAGCTTCCATAAGCACATTGTGGAAGTACGAAGAAGGATCCATGTCAGTTTTTTCTCTTAATGCTTTCATACGTGCCGCCGTTATCGTCTCCCCACCGAGTGCATCGGTGCCTTCAGACTCATTTTTGAGATTCTTGAGGGCAGCTTCCACCTTCTCTGTAACAACCTGAGAAAGATAATCTCTGCATATCATGAGTGCACCTGGGCCAACAGACAGTACAGGATGTTCTAAAGAAGTTCGCATTCCTTTGCGCACCTCCTCCAACTGCTGGTAGGTCATCTGATGGAATTCACTCCCACTGGAAAAGTAAAAACTATACAATTCTGTCAGGTCCTGCAGTGAATCCTGGAGCTCACTACATCTCTGGCCTATTGCAAAGTGAATCGCATCCCACATTCGCTTTACTTTGAATTCATCCAACAGCCTGTTGCGTAGTGTGGCCCGCCGCGTCCATGATGCGCTGGGCACCTGTCGCTTGATTATATGATTAAGGTCAAGCTCCGGAACAACACTCCAAATGAGCTCTTTCTTTACCCGATCCATTAGGCGCTCCTGGACCTCTGAGGCTGCCGGGCTCAGTGAAACGCTGCGGTTACCATATTGCCAGAATGCCTTCAGTGTGAAAATCGGATGACCCGCGAATACACCACCTCCAACGAAACACTGATGTACACTCCACAAAATAAACTCCACAACATCTGTCACCACAGCATCAAAGGCACTCTCTACCATAAATACCAATTCCGCCCACAGCGAATCGCATCCTTCGCCACTATAATCGTCAATCACGCGCCCAAAGCGTCCATCACCGAGACCGTTTAGAGCTGACACCAAATCTTTCTGCACTTCACCCACAACACCGCCGACGCGCTGCAGCGCCGCAGCCATAGACGCGTCCCATTGTTCAAAAGAAGGAGGTAAAGTGCATGCCCCTTTCAATCTGCCTCCCTTTCCCGCACCTATCTCCTTGTTGAAGAAGAAGTTTATCCATTCCCACGAAGCAGTACCACCGTGGGTCTTACTTCCACACCTTGTTCCTACAAACTTCGCAACATCCGGGCCACCTTCTTCGGTCACCGATGACAACGGCATCTTGCTCATGTTAGCCGTGCATAACTTGCCGTCGCTCCCGGACAACATGGCACAAACGGGCAGCACCTTGCAGACACCTACAAGCGAGCCAACAACAGATTCCCTCATAAAAATAACAAAATCGTCAGAGACCTTAATACACTCAGCATTGGAGCGATCTTCAAAAAAAGGATAAAGAAAGCGCCTCAAGATTGCTGAATAGATTTCTTGCTCTCTACACCTTATCCATTTCACTACCTCCACGTCCTCCTGCTCCAACGTAGAACACAACTCCTCAGCAACAAAACAACGCAACCGCTGTCTTAATTCGTAGAAGTGACACCAGCCCTTCAATTCGAGCAGCGCACACACCGGACTCATCATGAAACACGACAACGCAACTAGCAAAAGGAAAATACCTGATCATCAAAAAAAGGAAGGGGGAAAATGAGAAGACAAAAAAGACAATTTCCAACCATTCAGACACATAATCAAAACTGCCTCCATCGCCTCTCCACACACATCATCATTCATGTATCCGATACAAAAACATAAAACATCACTAGGCACAAGAGTAAATGTGTAAATAGAGCATTATAATATCATAGACGATGCCAGTAACAAAAACAAAGCACACTAGCAGTCACAGTTAACATTCAACTGACAACAGCATGGCAGACATTGTTCAGTTTCATATTCCTTTGTTGTCTAAAGGTAAAATAGAAAGAATGGGTCTGAGGGAATATGAGGAAAGTTACAATAAGCATATGAAAACATGCAGGAAGCTATGCACAGGTATTAGATGTTGTAAATAGTTGTCGGCAGCAGTTTCATTTGAGAAGTACCTCTCACAAGCCAAAATCTCCAAAGGAGAAATGTAAAAAGGGATTGAAGCAAACACGGAAAATAAACACCAGATGATAGTTTTACTTCATGGCAACCCCCACTTCACGGGTTTCACCTTCTTATCGTACACATCTTTAGGTGTATGAACACAACTGATAACAACACTCTAAGGATAGAGAAAGTCACATAGCAACCCAAACAAAATTAATTAATAAAATCGATTGAAAACATAACACTGAAAAAAAAGATAATAAAAAACTGTAAAAACATATGTGTTTCCATCCAATTCCACACCAAAAACAAGAAGATTTGCGATCTTCAAACACAGTTCTCAAAAGGAGAGTACCCATGTCAGAACTAGAAAGCGTCTTTACCACAAAGATATTTAAATCACCCACCATATGAGGAGATTATTGCGTACACAAAAAAGAAAAAAATTAATGGCCACTTTATACAAAATAAATCTAAAGAAAAGATTGCACACATGATGTAAAATAACTTATTCATTCACTTCAATAGCAAAGCGCACATATAGCAATGTTACGGGGAATATTAGCTGGCAGCGCTAACATTTTCCTGTTCAATCAATTGCACGGTACCACAGCGTCCCTCAACACAGGAGGAACTTGAGGATGAAGCAAGCATTATAGCAGCTGCTCCTCCAGGTGAGAAGAGACTTCCGCCCCTTTCAAAAGATCCACCGCTACCAGAGGTATTTCTCGTTCCAAAATCCATAACACAACCCACCTTCGCAGCAATCCGACGAGTGACACAGCGGCAACTGGCTTCATTCCAAGCATCCATACCTGGGGGTTTCTTAACACGCCAACGCTCACAAAAAGTTGCAAGCATCTTCTGTCGCTGGGTAGCAGGGAATGTGCCAAGCAGAGCATCAATACAACCAGCAACTTGTTGGGCAGTGGCAGTTAAACCATGTGCGAAAGATCCCGACCCACTGGTGATACTACCAGTTACATTATCTTCTTCCTCCTCAAATTCACGGTCAAGGCGCAGAGCAGCAAAGGTACGGCCAGGTACAGCATTCAACTGGTACATTTCCACAGGCTTCGGCACACCACGTAGCGGCACATCACCCAAAGGCGTTACATTAAGTTGCTCACGCTCTTCACCACTCAGTGACAGGTATGTTGAGCGCGTCATCAGCACCTGACCACCGTTACCAACACTCTCCGTGCGTGCTGCCATGTTGGATGTGCGTCCATAATAGTCGTAACCTTTCGTTACTTCATCATGACGAATATCACACAATCCAGTATGAATCCCCACACGTACACGCAACCCATTCCACAGTTGCCGATAAACCTCAGGGTCCAGGCTCGCAGTTGGTGGTGTGTAATCACTGTCATCTTCCGCACGCTTTCGTTCGAATTCACGGTAAGACTCATCGAGCTCAGTGGTCTTCCAGTCATGGTTTAGAAAATCACGTTGCAAGTCACATGCGAGTTGTGCAGCAGCGAAGGGACTTTTACACGCAATCATAAAAGAGTCTCCAACAGTTTTCACTTCGTAGCACTCATACCGTGTGATGAGGGAGCGGATCAAACGGTGATGTGTTGCCACAAGGTCAGGCATTTGCTCAGGGTGTGCTGCCCACTGCGCTGTACTGCTCTCGATGTCAGTGAATATTAATGTTACGGGGTCTGTTGGTTCCTTGGGAGCATTATTATTGTCACGGGCGTTCCGGCGTGATGCCGATATAAGTACCAGAACCGTAACAAACAGTGCCAATACAACAACGCAGCTGACTGCAATAGCAGCAATGTGTCCTCTCTTAAGTCGAAACCATTTAGCGTAACCGTATATCATCAAGGGTGTGACGTGAGTCACCACAGGAGACACGGAAGGATTCAGAACACGTGACATCGACCATACAGAAATATGCGTCGCACCATAGTTCACAGCACAGTGTTTCTCTTCAAATGAAGCTTTGTTAGTACACTTGTCATCAAAAGGACCATATCGCATATCATCAACTGTAATGACAGATTGGCTGAAGATGGCGTCTACAAGCTCCTCCGGCGTTACATGTCCCATACGTTGCAGGACATTTATCATTGCACGTGCGGTGACATATCCAAGTAATGACAATGGCTTCCACTTCGACTCATCTCGTACAACTCTGTGGAACTCACGTACCAAATCAGATTTTGTGTTCTTATCTCCCCAATGTGGCAGATTCGTTGCGAATAGCAGACGGTCAGCAAATGGCTTGTTACGGAAGGCACTCACAAGTTCATCATAGAGTAACGCAACATCAAAGAACGGGACGAAGATACGCACATTATGGTGTTTGCCAAGGTGAGAGAGGATTATGGGGATATCATCTGAGATGAGACCTGCAACTAATACCTCACCTGCAGTCGGTAGCTTGTCTCTCAAAGTAGAACCTTCACCACTCGCAACAAAGGAGCTTAATGACGATTCAAAGAAGTCAAGTGTTTTGTTCAGCATCTCTCCAATATCTTTCGTATCACCACTACGCACAATGGCATGCATCTTTCCAGCACCATTTTGTATGATATGCTCAACTATCACGAATAGTTGTTGCTCAAGTGTTGGTGACAGGTGGATCACATTCCTTCTGGGGTTACTCAGTTGTGGTGTGAGTGTTATGGGATCGATGAATGCCATACCCTTCGTCGACAGTAACGAATCATCCACAACACCAAACACAGCAGTTACAACTCGCTCCTTCACTTCATCATACAGAGCTGTAGAAGTATCATGAGATTTCGAGGATAGCCAGTGTAAAAAGAATCTATCAGAGTGACCAAGTTGACCCTTTCCAACAACATAAAAGGCACCATCGTATATTGCCTCTGCAGTACGCAGTGCCTTTGGGTCATCAGTTAGTTTAAACATGATGCCACTCAATGGGGCGTACAGCTGTGACAGGTCTCGATAGCAGCGAGATGAAGTAAGAGCTAATACACCTTCCTTCATAGGATGTAGACGGAGATCCTCTTCCATCTTCTTCATGTACACCACATTCCCACCCTGATTACATAAACATGATGCACCCCGCTCACCCGCCATACCACGGCACTCACCACCAAAGTCACCAACAACAATATCATCAATTACATAACGACGTTGATTGTAAAGTGATGTAATAAATGCATCCCTGCTAGTTAGCCATTCGCGACAACTCAGTGCTTGTTTCAATACCTCTCCAGCAATCCATCCACTCACCATCAGCTCAGCTTCAGTGTCTTGCTCGGTGAAGTTGCTTTCGTCAACATTTAGGTTAACATTCCAATTATCTTTCGAAAAATTATTTCTGTTAAGTTTCAGGTACTTTGCCATATCATCCTTGAATCGTTTGATTGCATCATAGCCATCATCCTTCGCAAGTGGATTAGTCCCAGTTATTATTATCTTATCAGGCACAAACCTGTCTCTACCCAATTCCTTTGCCCACTTGTTCTTGATGACATATTGGAGTGTAGAGGGTATGAGCAAATATCCACCTTTTGTCCTTTCATCTTCTAATGATTTCATTAGGAATTTCTTCGTATCAGGGATTGGAGAGCCAAATACAATCACACCCTGAGGTCGAGTATTTGCAAACTTATCCCACTCTGCACTGAAGCTACTGTCATCCGATTCCTTACCAATTTGACTCTTCAATGCAAAAACACCGCACAGTTTGCGATCCATCCGTGTTGTCAATTCCACAGCAAGCTTATATTCATCATCACCATAAGAAACATCTTTCAAGTACATGAAACCCAGCCGATGTAACCGTAACTGAGTGATAGCATAACGGAGAAGAGCAAGCATCTCAGCAGCGGGTGATGCTGTCAGGAAGTACAGATTAGGATTCCAACTGCGTACCTTACTGGATCCTGTGAAGGGTGAGAAACTAATCACATTCTTTTCTTTGAAATATTTCAAGAGACCTAGAGTGTTTTTATCACCCACAGGTCCCAGTATAACAGGGAGTTCCTTACCATCATTGGTTGTCATGTGTTTCCCGAGATAGTCAGCATATTTAGAATCATCCATGGTTGGAACATATACCACTTCCACATTAGCACCTGACGGCGGGTTCCCGTTGGTAATGGATGCGTTGAAGCCTGCAATAATAGGATCATATATCTTTGCTGAAATCTTGTTACTGTATAACATGTTGTATACCTTCACCTGTATTTTATCATTTGCAAGTGATGATGCAGTCAGCACCTGTAGTAACAGAGAAAACACTACGTAAGTGAATGCACCATCTCTAACATACAATTCACGCATGAAGGTAACCATGATACTGGTAACTCAACGTAATCCAACGTGAAAACTACAAGACAAAAAGGGAATAATAACAAAGTATTGGTACAGGATTAAGAGACTGCATATGTACAGATATGTTGGATTGTGACACAATAAGAGTCCATATGATAACTGTATATAAGAGTGTAGGAAAGGGAACTATTATGATGGATAGCGTTATATAAGCCATAACAGTGAGAAAGTAATTCAACACACATTCCCCTATACACACATCATTCATGTATCCGATACAAAAACATAAAACATCACTAGGCACAAGAGTAAATGTGTAAATAGAGCATTATAATATCATAGACGATGCCAGTAACAAAAACAAAGCACACTAGCAGTCACAGTTAACATTCAACTGGCAACAGCATGGCAGACATTGTTCAGTTTCATATTCCTTGGTTGTCTAAAGGTAAAATAGAAAGAATGGGTCTGAGGGAATATGAGGAAAGTTACGATAAGCATATGAAAACATGCAGGAAGCTATGCACAGGTATTAGATGTTGTAAATAGTTGTCGGCAGCAGTTCCATTTGAGAAGTACCTCTCACAAGCCAAAATCTCCAAAGGAGAAATGTAAAAAGGGATTGAAGCAAACACGGAAAATAAACACCAGATGATAGTTTTACTTCATGGCAACCCCCACTTCACGGGTTTCACCTTCTTATCGTACACATCTTTAGGTGTATGAACACAACTGATAACAACACATTAGAGGTAGAACCTCACTTGACCACAGCACACACAAACGGCAATTTAAGCTTATTTAACTAATAAATATATTATTTAAAAGAGTGAGATAATCAAAAGTGGTATGGGTGCTCACATCCAATTCCACACCAAAAACAAGAAGATTTGCGATCTTCAAACACAGCTATCAAAAGGAGAGTACCCATGTCAGAAATGGAAAGCGTCTTTATCTACAGAGATATTTTAAGCACCCACCATATGAGGAGATTCTTGTATTTACAAAAGTAAAAAAAAATTAATGGCCACTTTATACAAAATAAATCTAAAGAAAAGATTGCACACATGATGTAAAACAACTTATTCATTCACTTCAATAGCAAAGCGCACATACAGCAATGTTACGGGGAATATTAGCTGGCAGCGCTAACATTTTCCTGTTCAATCAATTGCACGGTACCACAGCGTCCCTCAACACAGGAGGAACTTGAGGATGAAGAAAGCGTTACGGCAGCTGCTCCTCCAGGTGAGAAGAGACTTCCGCCCCTTTCAAAAGATCCACCGCTACCAGAGGTATTTCTCGTTCCAAAATCCATAACACAACCCACCTTCGCAGCAATCCGACGAGTGACACAGCGGCAACTGGCTTCATTCCAAGCATCCATACCTGGGGGTTTCTTAACACGCCAACGCTCACAAAAAGTTGCAAGCATCTTCTGTCGCTGGGTAGCAGGGAATGTGCCAAGCAGAGCATCAATACAACCAGCAACTTGTTGGGCAGTGGCAGTTAAACCATGTGCGAAAGATCCCGACCCACTGGTGATACTACCAGTTACATTATCTTCTTCCTCCTCAAATTCACGGTCAAGGCGCAGAGCAGCAAAGGTACGGCCAGGTACAGCATTCAACTGGTACATTTCCACAGGCTTCGGCACACCACGTAGCGGCACATCACCCAAAGGCGTTACATTAATTTGCTCACGCTCTTCACCACTCAGTGACAGGTATGTTGAGCGCGTCATCAGCACCTGACCACCGTTACCAACACTCTCCGTGCGTGCTGCCATGTTGGATGTGCGTCCATAATAGTCGTAACCTTTCGTTACTTCATCATGACGAATATCACACAATCCAGTATGAATCCCCACACGTACACGCAACCCATTCCACAGTTGCCGATAAACCTCAGGGTCCAGGCTCGCAGTTGGTGGTGTGTAATCACTGTCATCTTCCGCACGCTTTCGTTCGAATTCACGGTAAGACTCATCAAGCTCAGTGGTCTTCCAGTCATGGTTTAGAAAATCACGTTGCAAGTCACATGCGAGTTGTGCAGCAGCGAAGGGACTTTTACACGCAATCATAAAAGAGTCTCCAACAGTTTTCACTTCGTAGCACTCATACCGTGTGATGAGGGAGCGGATCAAACGGTGATGTGTTGCCACAAGGTCAGGCATTTGCTCAGGGTGTGCTGCCCACTGCGCTGTACTGCTCTCGATGTCAGTGAATATTAATGTTACGGGGTCTGTTGGTTCCTTGGGAGCATTATTATTGTCACGGGCGTTCCGGCGTGATGCCGATACAAGTACCAGAACCGTAACAAACAGTGCCAATACAACAACGCAGCTGACTGCAATAGCAGCAATGTGTCCTCTCTTAAGTCGAAACCCTTCTGTGCCACCGTATTTCATCGAGGGTGTGACGTGAGTCACCACAGGAGACACGGAAGGATTCAGAACACGTGACATCGACCATACAGAAATATGCGTCGCACCATAGTTCACAGCACACTGCTTCTTACCGAACAAACTTTTTTTAGTACACTTGTCATCAAAAGGACCATATCGCATATCATCAACTGTAATGACAGATTGGCTGAAGATGGCGTCTACAAGCTCCTCCGGCGTTACATGTCCCATACGTTGCAGGACATTTATCATTGCACGTGCGGTGACATATCCAAGTAATGACAATGGCTTCCACTTCGACTCATCTCGTACAACTCTGTGGAACTCACGTACCAAATCGGATTCCGTGTTCTTATCTCCCCAATGTGGCAGATTCGTTGCGAATAGCAGACGGTCAGCAAATGGCTTGTCACGGAAGGCACTCACAAGTTCATCATAGAGTAACGCAACATCAAAGAACGGGACGAAGATACGCACATTATGGTGTTTGCCAAGGTGAGAGAGGATTATGGGGATATCATCTGAGATGAGACCTGCAACTAATACCTCACCTGCAGTCGGTAGCTTGTCTCTCAAAGTAGAACCTTCACCACTCGCAACAAAGGAGCTTAATGACGATTCAAAGAAGTCAAGTGTTTTTTGCAACACTTTCCTAACTCCTCTCGTATCACCACTACGCACAATGGCATGCATCTTTCCAGCACCGTTTTGTATGATATGCTCAACTATCACGAATAGTTGTTGCTCAAGTGTTGGTGACAGGTGGATCACATTCCTTCTGGGGTTACTCAGTTGTGGTGTGAGTGTTATAGGATCGATGAATGCCATACCCTTCGTGGACAGTAACGAATCATCCACAACACCAAACACAGCAGTTACAACTCGCTTCTCCACTTCATCATACAGAGCTGTAGAAGTGTCATGAGATTTCGAGGATAGCCAGTGCAAAAAGAATCTATCAGAGTGACCAAGTTGACCCTTTCCAACAACATAAAAGGCACCATCGTATATTGCCTCTGCAGTACGCAGTGCCTTTGGGTCATCAGTTAGTTTAAACATGATGCCACTCAATGGGGCGTACAGCTGTGACAGGTCTCGATAGCAGCGAGATGAAGTAAGAGCTAATACACCTTCCTTCATAGGGTACAGACGGAGATCCTTTCCCATCTTCTTCATGTACACCACATTCCCACCCTGATTACATAAACATGATGCACCCCGCTCACCCGCCATACCACGGCACTCACCACCAAAGTCACCAACAACAATATCATCAATTACATAACGACGTTGATTGTAAAGTGATGTAATAAATGCATCCCTGCTAGTCAGCCATTCGCGACAACTCAGTGCTTGTTTCAATACCTCTCCAGCAATCCATCCGTCAACCATCAGCTCACCTTCAGTGTCTTGCTCGGTGAAGTTGCTTTCGTCAACATTTAGGTTAACATTCCATTGTCCAGTGCCACTCAGATTATCTTTCTTTTCCTTCAGGTACTTTGCCATATCATCCTTGAATCGTTTGATTGCATCATAGCCATCATCCTTCGCAAGTGGATTAGTCCCAGTTATTATTATCTTACCAGGCACAAACCTGTCTCTACCCAATTCCTTTTCCCACTTATTCTCAATGACATATTGGAGTGTAGAGGGTATGAGCAAATATCCACCTTTTGTCCTTTCATCTTCTAATGATTTCATTAGGAATTTCTTCGTATCAGGGATTGGAGAGCCAAATACAATCACACCCTGAGGTCGAGTATTTGCAAACTTATCCCACTCTGCACTGAAGCTACTGTCATCCGATTCCTTACCAATTTGACTCTTCAATGCAAAAACACCGCACAGTTTGCGATCCATCCGTGTTGTCAATTCCACAGCAAGCTTATATTCATCATCACCATAAGAAACATCTTTCAGGTACATGAAACCCAGCCGATGTAACCGTAACTGAGTGATAGCATAACGGAGAAGAGCAAGCATCTCAGCAGCGGGTGATGCTGTCAGGAAGTACAGATTAGGATTCCAACTGCGTACCTTACTGGATCCTGTGAAGGGTGAGAAACTAATCACATTCTTTTCTTTGAAATATTTCAAGAGACCTAGAGTGTTTTTATCACCCACAGGTCCCAGTATAACAGGGAGTTCCTTACCATCATGGGTTGTCATGTGTTTCCCGAGATAGTCAGCATATTTAGAATCATCCATGGTTGGAACATATACCACTTCCACATTAGCACCTGACGGCGGGTTTCCGTTGGTAATGGATGCGTTGAAGCCTGCAGTAATAGGATCATATATCTTTGCTGAAATCTTGTTACTGTATAACATGTTGTATACCTTCACCTGTATTTTATCATTTGCAAGTGATGATGCAGTCAGCACCTGTAGTAACAGAGAAAACACTACGTAAGTGAATGCACCATCTCTAACATACAATTCACGCATGAAGGTAACCATGATACTGGTAACTCAACGTAATCCAACGTGAAAACTACAAGACAAAAAGGGAATAATAACAAAGTATTGGTACAGGATTAAGAGACTGCATATGTACAGATATGTTGGATTGTGACACAATAAGAGTCCATATGATAACTGTATATAAGAGTGTAGGAAAGGGAACTATTATGATGGATAGCGTTATATAAACCATAACAGTGAGAAAGTAATTCAACATACATTTCCCTATACACACATCATTCATGTATCCGATACAAAAACATAAAACATCACTAGGCACAAGAGTAAATGTGTAAATAGAGCATTATAATATCATAGACTGGATGCCAGTAACAAAAACAAAGCACACTAGCAGTCACAGTTAACATTCAACTGGCAACAGCATGGCAGACATTGTTCAGTTTCATATTCCTTGGTTGTCTAAAGGTAAAATAGAAAGAATGGGTCTGAGGGAATATGAGGAAAGTTACAATAAGCATATGAAAACATGCAGGAAGCTATGCACAGGTATTAGATGTTGCAAATAGTTGTCGGCAGCAGTTTCATTTGAGAAGTACCTCTCACAAGCCAAAATCTCCAAAGGAGAGATGTAAAAAGGGATTGAAGCAAACACGGAAAATAAACACCAGATGATAGTTTTACTTCATGGCAACCCCCACTTCACGGGTTTCACCTTCTTATCGTACACATCTTTAGGTGTATGAACACAACTGATAACAACACATTAGAGGTAGAACCTCACTTGACCACAGCACACACAAACGGCAATTTAAGCTTATTTAACTAATAAATATATTATTTAAAAGAGTGAGATAATCAAAAGTGGTGTAGGTGCTCACATCCAATTCCACACCAAAAACAAGAAGATTTGCGATCTTCAAACACAGTTCTCAAAAGGAGATTACCCATGTCAGAAATAAGGAGCGCATTAGTGCATGGAGGTGGTTAAAATCCACAACATATCACTTTATTACATGCACAACAAAAGAAAAGGGACAATTAGTCGCCACTTTATACAAAATAAATCTAAAGAAAAGATTGCACACATGATGTAAAACAACTTATTCATTCACTTCAATAGCAAAGCGCACATATAGCAATGTTACGGGGAATATTAGCTGGCAGCGCTAACATTTTCCTGTTCAATCAATTGCACGGTACCACAGCGTCCCTCAACACAGGAGGAACTTGAGGATGAAGCAAGCATTATAGCAGCTGCTCCTCCAGGTGAGAAGAGACTTCCGCCCCTTTCAAAAGAAGCCACACTACCAGAGGTATTTCTCGTTCCAAAATCCATAACACAACCCACCTTCGCAGCAATCCGACGAGTGACACAGCGGCAACTGGCTTCATTCCAAGCATCCATACCTGGGGGTTTCTTAACACGCCAACGCTCACAAAAAGTTGCAAGCATCTTCTGTCGCTGGGTAGCAGGGAATGTGCCAAGCAGAGCATCAATACAACCAGCAACTTGTTGGGCAGTGGCAGTTAAACCATGTGCGAAAGATCCCGACCCACTGGTGATACTACCAGTTACATTATCTTCTTCCTCCTCAAATTCACGGTCAAGGCGCAGAGCAGCAAAGGTACGGCCAGGTACAGCATTCAACTGGTACATTTCCACAGGCTTCGGCACACCACGTAGCGGCACATCACCCAAAGGCGTTACATTAAGTTGCTCACGCTCTTCACCACTCAGTGACAGGTATGTTGAGCGCGTCATCAGCACCTGACCACCGTTACCAACACTCTCCGTGCGTGCTGCCATGTTGGATGTGCGTCCATAATAGTCGTAACCTTTCGTTACTTCATCATGACGAATATCACACAATCCAGTATGAATCCCCACACGTACACGCAACCCATTCCACAGTTGCCGATAAACCTCAGGGTCCAGGCTCGCAGTTGGTGGTGTGTAATCACTGTCATCTTCCGCACGCTTTCGTTCGAATTCACGGTAAGACTCATCAAGCTCAGTGGTCTTCCAGTCATGGTTTAGAAAATCACGTTGCAAGTCACATGCGAGTTGTGCAGCAGCGAAGGGACTTTTACACGCAATCATAAAAGAGTCTCCAACAGTTTTCACTTCGTAGCACTCATACCGTGTGATGAGGGAGCGGATCAAACGGTGATGTGTTGCCACAAGGTCAGGCATTTGCTCAGGGTGTGCTGCCCACTGCGCTGTACTGCTCTCGATGTCAGTGAATATTAATGTTACGGGGTCTGTTGGTTCCTTGGGAGCATTATTATTGTCACGGGCGTTCCGGCGTGATGATCTTATGACAAGTACCAGAACCGTAACAAACAGTGCCAATACAACAACGCAGCTGACTGCTACAGCAGCAATATGCTTATATATTAGTCGAATCCATTTTGGTTCATCATACTTCATCGAGGGTGTGACGTGAGTCACCACAGGAGACACGGAAGGATTCAGAACACGTGACATCGACCATACAGAAATATGCGTCGCACCATAGTTCACAGCACAGTGTTTTTCTTCAAATGAAGCTCCGTTAGTACACTTGTCATCAAAAGGACCATATCGCATATCATCAACTGTAATGACAGATTGGCTGAAGATGGCGTCTACAAGCTCCTCCGGCGTTACATGTCCCATACGTTGCAGGACATTTATCATTGCACGTGCGGTGACATATCCAAGTAATGACAATGGCTTCCACTTCGACTCATCTCGTACAACTCTGTGGAACTCACGTACCAAATCGGATTCCGTGTTCTTATCTCCCCAATGTGGCAGATTCGTTGCGAATAGCAGACGGTCAGCAAATGGCTTGTTACGGAAGGCACTCACAAGTTCATCATAGAGTAACGCAACATCAAAGAACGGGACAAAGATACGCACATTATGGTGTTTGCCAAGGTGAGAGAGGATTATGGGGATATCATCTGAGATGAGACCTGCAACTAACACCTCACCTGCAGTCGGTAGCTTGTCTCTCAAAGTAGAACCTTCACCACTCGCAACAAAGGGGCTTAATGACGCAAAAAAATAGTCAAGTGTTTTGTTCAGCATCTCTCCAATATCTTTCGTATCACCACTACGCACAATGGCATGCATCTTTCCAGCACCATTTTGTATGATATGCTCAACTATCACGAATAGTTGTTGCTCAAGTGTTGGTGACAGGTGGATCACATTCCTTCTGGGGTTACTCAGTTGTGGTGTGAGTGTTATAGGATCGATGAATGCCATACCCTTCGTGGACAGTAACGAATCATCCACAACACCAAACACAGCAGTTACAACTCGCTTCTCCACTTCATCATACAGAGCTGTAGAAGTGTCATGAGATTTCGAGGATAGCCAGTGCAAAAAGAATCTATCAGAGTGACCAAGTCGACCCTTTCCAACAACATAAAAGGCACCATCGTATATTGCCTCTGCAGTACGCAGTGCCTTTGGGTCATCAGTTAGTTTAAACATGATGCCACTCAATGGGGCGTACAGCTGTGACAGGTCTCGATAGCAGCGAGATGAAGTAAGAGCTAATACACCTTCCTTCATAGGGTACAGACGGAGATCCTTTCCCATCTTCTTCATGTACACCACATTCCCACCCTGATTACATAAACATGATGCACCCCGCTCACCCGCCATACCACGGCACTCACCACCAAAGTCACCAACAACAATATCATCAATTACATAACGACGTTGATTGTAAAGTGATGTAATAAATGCATCCCTGCTAGTTAGCCATTCGCGACAACTCAGTGCTTGTTTCAATACCTCTCCAGCAATCCATCCACTCACCATCAGCTCACCTTCAGTGTCTTGCTCGGTGAAGTTGCTTTCGTCAACATTTAGGTTAACATTCCATTATCTTTCGAAAAATTATTTCTGTTAAGTTTCAGGTACTTTGCCATATCATCCTTGAATCGTTTGATTGCATCATAGCCATCATCCTTCGCAAGTGGATTAGTCCCAGTTATTATTATCTTATCAGGCACAAACCTGTCTCTACCCAATTCCTTTTCCCACTTATTCTCAATGACATATTGGAGTGTAGAGGGTATGAGCAAATATCCACCTTTTGTCCTTTCATCTTCTAATGATTTCATTAGAAATTTCTTCGTATCAGGGATTGGAGAGCCAAATACAATCACACCCTGAGGTCGAGTATTTGCAAACTTATTCCACTCCGCACTGAAGCTACTGTCATCCGATTCCTTTTCAATTTGACTCTTCAATGCAAAAACACCGCACAGTTTGCGATCCATCCGTGTTGTCAATTCCACAGCAAGCTTATATTCATCATCACCATAAGAAACATCTTTCAAGTACATGAAACCCAGCCGATGTAACCGTAACTGAGTGATAGCATAACGGAGAAGAGCAAGCATCTCAGCAGCGGGTGATGCTGTCAGGAAGTACAGATTAGGATTCCAACTGCGTACCTTACTGGATCCTGTGAAGGGTGAGAAACTAATCACATTCTTTTCTTTGAAATATTTCAAGAGACCTAGAGTGTTTTTATCACCCACAGGTCCCAGTATAACAGGGAGTTCCTCACCATTATTGTCGTTGCTAAAGGACGTTTCGCTATTTAAATGACCAACATAATCTGAATCATTCTTCGGTGGAACATATACCACTTCCACATTAGCACCTGACGGCGGGTTCCCGTTGGTAATGGATGCGTTGAAGCCTGCAATAATAGGATCATATATCTTTGCTGAAATCTTGTTACTGTATAACATGTTGTATACCTTCACCTGTATTTTATCATTTGCAAGTGATGATGCAGTCAGCACCTGTAGTAACAGAGAAAACACTACGTAAGTGAATGCACCATCTCTAACATACAATTCACGCATGAAGGTAACCATGATACTGGTAACTCAACGTAATCCAACGTGAAAACTACAAGACAAAAAGGGAATAATAACAAAGTATTGGTACAGGATTAAGAGACTGCATATGTACAGATATGTTGGATTGTGACACAATAAGAGTCCATATGATAATTGTATATAAGAGTGTAGGAAAGGGAACTATTATGATGGATAGCGTTATATAAGCCATAACAGTGAGAAAGTAATTCAACACACATTCCCCTATACACACATCATTCATGTATCCGATACAAAAACATAAAACATCACTAGGTATAAGAGTAAATGTGTAAATAGAGCATTATAATATCATAGACGATGCCAGTAACAAAAACAAAGCACACTAGCAGTCACAGTTAACATTCAACTGGCAACAGCATGGCAGACATTGTTCAGTTTCATATTCCTTGGTTGTCTAAAGGTAAAATAGAAAGAATGGGTCTGAGGGAATATGAGGAAAGTTACGATAAGCATATGAAAACATGCAGGAAGCTATGCACAGGTATTAGATGTTGCAAATAGTTGTCGGCAGCAGTTTCATTTGAGAAGTACCTCTCACAAGCCAAAATCTCCAAAGGAGAGATGTAAAAAGGGATTGAAGCAAACACGGAAAATAAACACCAGATGATAGTTTTACTTCATGGCAACCCCCACTTCACGGGTTTCACCTTCTTATCGTACACATCTTTAGGTGTATGAACACAACTGATAACAACACATTAGAGGTAGAGAACCTCACTTGACCACAGCACACACAAACGGCAATTTAAGCTTATTTAACTAATAAATATATTATTTAAAAGAGTGAGATAATCAAAAGTGGTGTAGGTGCTCACATCCAATTCCACACCAAAAACAAGAAGATTTGCGATCTTCAAACACAGTTCTCAAAAGGAGAGTACCCATGTCAGAAATAAGGAGCGCATTAGTGCATGGAGGTGGTTAAAATCCACAACATATCACTTTATTACATGCACAACAAAAGGAAAGGGACAATTAGTCGCCACTTTATACAAAATAAATCTAAAGAAAAGATTGCACACATGATGTAAAACAACTTATTCATTCACTTCAATAGCAAAGCGCACATATAGCAATGTTACGGGGAATATTAGCTGGCAGCGCTAACATTTTCCTGTTCAATCAATTGTACGCCGCTACAATCACCTTCACCGCAGAAGGAACTTGAGGATGAAGCAAGCATTATAGCAGCTGCTCCTCCAGGTGAGAAGAGACTTCCGCCCCTTTCAAAAGATCCACCGCTACCAGAGGTATTTCTCGTTCCAAAATCCATAACACAACCCACCTTCGCAGCAATCCGACGAGTGACACAGCGGCAACTGGCTTCATTCCAAGCATCCATACCTGGGGGTTTCTTAACACGCCAACGCTCACAAAAAGTTGCAAGCATCTTCTGTCGCTGGGTAGCAGGGAATGTGCCAAGCAGAGCATCAATGCAACCAGCAACTTGTTGGGCAGTGGCAGTTAAACCACGTTCAGGAGATCCCGACCCACTGGTGATACTACCAGTTACATTACCTTCTTCCTCCTCAGCTTCACGGTCAAGGCGCAGAGCAGCAAAGGTACGGCCAGGTACAGCATTCAACTGGTACATTTCCACAGGCTTCGGCACACCACGTAGCGGCACATCACCCAAAGGCGTTACATTAAGTTGCTCACGCTCTTCACCACTCAGTGACAGGTATGTTGAGCGCGTCATCAGCACCTGACCACCGTTACCAACACTCTCCGTGCGTGCTGCCATGTTGGATGTGCGTCCATAATAGTCGTAACCTTTCGTTACTTCATCATGACGAATATCACACAATCCAGTATGAATCCCCACACGTACACGCAACCCATTCCACAGTTGCCGATAAACCTCAGGGTCCAGGCTCGCAGTTGGTGGGTGTAATCACTGTCATCTTCCGCACGCTTTCGTTCGAATTCACGGTAAGACTCATCAAGCTCAGTGGTCTTCCAGTCATGGTTTAGAAAATCACGTTGCAAGTCACATGCGAGTTGTGCAGCAGCGAAGGGACTTTTACACGCAATCATAAAAGAGTCTCCAACAGTTTTCACTTCGTAGCACTCATACCGTGTGATGAGGGAGCGGATCAAACGGTGATGTGTTGCCACAAGGTCAGGCATTTGCTCAGGGTGTGCTGCCCACTGCGCTGTACTGCTCTCGATGTCAGTGAATATTAATGTTACGGGGTCTGTTGGTTCCTTGGGAGCATTATTATTGTCACGGGCGTTCCGGCGTGATGCCGATATAAGTACCAGAACCGTAACAAACAGTGCCAATACAACAACGCAGCTGACTGCAATAGCAGCAATGTGTCCTCTCTTAAGTCGAAACCCTTCTGTGTCACCGTATTTCATCGAGGGTGTGACGTGAGTCACCACAGGAGACACGGAAGGATTCAGGACACGTGACATCGACCATACAGAAATATGCGTCGCACCATAGTTCACAGCACAGTGTTTCTCTTCAAATGAAGCTCCGTTAGTACACTTGTCATCAAAAGGACCATATCGCATATCATCAACTGTAATGACAGATTGGCTGAAGATGGCGTCTACAAGCTCCTCCGGCGTTACATGTCCCATACGTTGCAGGACATTTATCATTGCACGTGCGGTGACATATCCAAGTAATGACAATGGCTTCCACTTCGACTCATCTCGTACAACTCTGTGGAACTCACGTACCAAATCAGATTTTGTGTTCTTATCTCCCCAATGTGGCAGATTCGTTGCGAATAGCAGACGGTCAGCAAATGGCTTGTCACGGAAGGCACTCACAAGTTCATCATAGAGTAACGCAACATCAAAGAACGGGACGAAGATACGCACATTATGGTGTTTGCCAAGGTGAGAGAGGATTATGGGGATATCATCTGAGATGAGACCTGCAACTAATACCTCACCTGCAGTCGGTAGCTTGTCTCTCAAAGTAGAACCTTCACCACTCGCAACAAAGGGGCTTAATGACGCAAAAAAATAGTCAAGTGTTTTGTTCAGCATCTCTCCAATATCTTTCGTATCACCACTACGCACAATGGCATGCATCTTTCCAGCACCATTTTGTATGATATGCTCAACTATCACGAATAGTTGTTGCTCAAGTGTTGGTGACAGGTGGATCACATTCCTTCTGGGGTTACTCAGTTGTGGTGTGAGTGTTATGGGATCGATGAATGCCATACCCTTCGTGGACAGTAACGAATCATCCACAACACCAAACACAGCAGTTACAACTCGCTTCTCCACTTCATCATACAGAGCTGTAGAAGTATCATGAGATTTCGAGGATAGCCAGTGCAAAAAGAATCTATCAGAGTGACCAAGTCGACCCTTTCCAACAACATAAAAGGCACCATCGTATATTGCCTCTGCAGTACGCAGTGCCTTTGGGTCATCAGTTAGTTTAAACATGATGCCACTCAATGGGGCGTACAGCTGTGACAGGTCTCGATAACAGCGAGATGAAGTAAGAGCTAATACACCTTCCTTCATAGGGTACAGACGGAGATCCTTTCCCATCTTCTTCATGTACACCACATTCCCACCCTGATTACATAAACATGATGCACCCCGCTCACCCGCCATACCACGGCACTCACCACCAAAGTCACCAACAACAATATCATCAATTACATAACGACGTTGATTGTAAAGTGATGTAATAAATGCATCCCTGCTAGTTAGCCATTCGCGACAACTCAGTGCTTGTTTCAATACCTCTCCAGCAATCCATCCACTCACCATCAGCTCACCTTCAGTGTCTTGCTCGGTGAAGTTTCTTTCGTCAACATTTAAGTTAACATTCCAATTATCTTTCGAAAAATTATTTCTGTTAAGTTTCAGGTACTTTGCCATATCATCCTTGGATCGTTTGATTGCATCATAGCCATCATCCTTCGCAAGTGGATTAGTCCCAGTTATTATTATCTTATCAGGCACAAACCTGTCTCTACCCAATTCCTTTGCCCACTTATTCTCAATGACATATTGGAGTGTAGAGGGTATGAGCAAATATCCACCTTTTGTCCTTTCATCTTCTAATGATTTAATTAGGAATTTCTTCGTATCAGGGATTGGAGAGCCAAATACAATCACACCCTGAGGTCGAGTATTTGCAAACTTATCCCACTCTGCACTGAAGCTACTGTCATCCGATTCCTTACCAATTTGACTCTTCAATGCAAAAACACCGCACAGTTTGCGATCCATCCGTGTTGTCAATTCCACAGCAAGCTTATATTCATCATCACCATAAGAAACATCTTTCAAGTACATGAAACCCAGCCGATGTAACCGTAACTGAGTGATAGCATAACGGAGAAGAGCAAGCATCTCAGCAGCGGGTGATGCTGTCAGGAAGTACAGATTACGATTCCAACTGCGTACCTTACTGGATCCTGTGAAGGGTGAGAAACTAGTCACATTCTTTTCTTTGAAATATTTCAAGAGACCTAGAGTGTTTTTATCACCCACAGGTCCCAGTATAACAGGGAGTTCCTTACCATCATTGGTTGTCATGTGTTTCCCGAGATAGTCAGCATATTTAGAATCATCCATGGTTGGAACATATACCACTTCCACATTAGCACCTGACGGCGGGTTTCCGTTGGTAATGGATGCGTTGAAGCCTGCAGTAATAGGATCATATATCTTTGCTGAAATCTTGTTACTGTATAACATGTTGTATACCTTCACCTGTATTTTATCATTTGCAAGTGATGATGCAGTCAGCACCTGTAGTAACAGAGAAAACACTACGTAAGTGAATGCACCATCTCTAACATACAATTCACGCATGAAGGTAACCATGATACTGGTAACTCAACGTAATCCAACGTGAAAACTACAAGACAAAAAGGGAATAATAACAAAGTATTGGTACAGGATTAAGAGACTGCATATGTACAGATATGTTGGATTGTGACACAATAAGAGTCCATATGATAATTGTATATAAGAGTGTAGGAAAGGGAACTATTATGATGGATAGCGTTATATAAGCCATAACAGTGAGAAAGTAATTCAACATACATTTCCCTATACACACATCATTCATGTATCCGATACAAAAACATAAAACATCACTAGGCACAAGAGTAAATGTGTAAATAGAGCATTATAATATCATAGACTGGATGCCAGTAACAAAAACAAAGCACACTAGCAGTCACAGTTAACATTCAACTGGCAACAGCATGGGAGACATTGTTCAGTTTCATATTCCTTGGTTGTCTAAAGGTAAAATAGAAAGAATGGGTCTGAGGGAATATGAGGAAAGTTACAATAAGCATATGAAAACATGCAGGAAGCGATGCACAGGTATTAGATGTTGCCAGTATTTGTCTCCAACAATATGATGTCGATATTTCAACTATTTTTTCCATTGTCCCCGAGAGATGTGCCAAATAATGGTTCACGTGAATCAAATTTCTCCAAGGTGCCGTTAAACATATTAATATCTATTGTACTACAAGAGTATATCGAAAAGTCGAATTTGTCAGTCGGTGACATACATAGGTATTCTTTTACTTCCATCGGCGTGCGAAAGCGAACGGAAGGTAGTGGATGCTGCCGTCCTAACTGGCTAACATCGCAAATGCTATGAGATAAAGCAAATGAACTTCTTTCCGTTGATAAAGCTGTACCTGTGCTATTACGTATAACGACATTCATAATTGGTCCAGCTCTTACTGCAATGTGATGCACAGCGAGCCGGAATGTTGCCTTATCCCACCTATTCTTCACACTTTTAGGTGGAGGGACACGCCAGCGTTCACAAATAGATGTGAGCATCCTCTGTCGCTGGGTAGCAGGGAGTGTGCCAAGTACAGTCTCAAGGGACTGTGCAACATGCAACGAGGAACCACATAACTCATGTGTAGAAGAGCAGATATCGCTTACATCAGTAAATATTCCTTCACTTTCTTCATTTTCCTCATCCTCAACGTCACGGTCAAGGCGCAGAGCAGCAAAGGTACGGCCAGGTACAGCATTCAACTGGTACATTTCCACAGGCTTCGGCACACCACGTAGCGGCACATCACCCAAAGGCGTTACATTAATTTGCTCACGCTCTTCACCACTCAGTGACAGGTATGTTGAGCGCGTCATCAGCACCTGACCACCGTTACCAACACTCTCCGTGCGTGCTGCCATGTTGGATGTGCGTCCATAATAGTCGTAACCTTTCGTTACTTCATCATGACGAATATCACACAATCCAGTATGAATCCCCACACGTACACGCAACCCATTCCACAGTTGCCGATAAACCTCAGGGTCCAGGCTCGCAGTTGGTGGTGTGTAATCACTGTCATCTTCCGCACGCTGTCGTTCGAATTCACGGTAAGACTCATCAAGCTCAGTGGTCTTCCAGTCATGGTTTAGAAAATCACGTTGCAAGTCACATGCGAGTTGTGCAGCAGCGAAGGGACTTTTACACGCAATCATAAAAGAGTCTCCAACAGTTTTCACTTCGTAGCACTCATACCGTGTGATGAGGGAGCGGATCAAACGGTGATGTGTTGCCACAAGGTCAGGCATTTGCTCAGGGTGTGCTGCCCACTGCGCTGTACTGCTCTCGATATCAGTGAATATTAATGTTACGGGGTCTGTTGGTTCCTTGGGAGCATTATTATTGTCACGGGCGTTCCGGCGTGATGATCTTATGACAAGTACCAGAACCGTAACAAACAGTGCCAATACAACAACGCAGCTGACTGCAATAGCAGCAATGTGTCCTCTCTTAAGTCGAAACCATTTAGCGTAACCATCCATCATCAATGGTGTGACGTGAGTCACCACAGGAGACACGGAAGGATTCAGAACACGTGACATCGACCATACAGAAATATGCGTCGCACCATAGTTCACAGCACAGTGTTTCTCTTCAAATGAAGCTCCGTTAGTACACTTGTCATCAAAAGGACCATATCGCATATCATCAACTGTAATGACAGATTGGCTGAAGATGGCGTCTACAAGCTCCTCCGGCGTTACATGTCCCATACGTTGCAGGACATTTATCATTGCACGTGCGGTGACATATCCAAGTAATGACAATGGCTTCCACTTCGACTCATCTCGTACAACTCTGTGGAACTCACGTACCAAATCAGATTTTGTGTTCTTATCTCCCCAATGTGGCAGATTCGTTGCGAATAGCAGACGGTCAGCAAATGGCTTGTTACGGAAGGCACTCACAAGTTCATCATAGAGTAACGCAACATCAAAGAACGGGACGAAGATACGCACATTATGGTGTTTGCCAAGGTGAGAGAGGATTATGGGGATATCATCTGAGATGAGACCTGCAACTAATACCTCACCTGCAGTCGGTAGCTTGTCTCTCAAAGTAGAACCTTCACCACTCGCAACAAAGGAGCTTAATGACGATTCAAAGAAGTCAAGTGTTTTGTTCAGCATCTCTCCAATATCTTTCGTATCACCACTACGCACAATGGCATGCATCTTTCCAGCACCATTTTGTATGATATGCTCAACTATCACGAATAGTTGTTGCTCAAGTGTTGGTGACAGGTGGATCACATTCCTTCTGGGGTTACTCAGTTGTGGTGTGAGTGTTATGGGATCGATGAATGCCATACCCTTCGTCGACAGTAACGAATCATCCACAACACCAAACACAGCAGTTACAACTCGCTCCTTCACTTCATCATACAGAGCTGTAGAAGTATCATGAGATTTCGAGGATAGCCAGTGTAAAAAGAATCTATCAGAGTGACCAAGTTGACCCTTTCCAACAACATAAAAGGCACCATCGTATATTGCCTCTGCAGTACGCAGTGCCTTTGGGTCATCAGTTAGTTTAAACATGATGCCACTCAATGGGGCGTACAGCTGTGACAGGTCTCGATAGCAGCGAGATGAAGTAAGAGCTAATACACCTTCCTTCATAGGATGTAGACGGAGATCCTCTTCCATCTTCTTCATGTACACCACATTCCCACCCTGATTACATAAACATGATGCACCCCGCTCACCCGCCATACCACGGCACTCACCACCAAAGTCACCAACAACAATATCATCAATTACATAACGACGTTGATTGTAAAGTGATGTAATAAATGCATCCCTGCTAGTTAGCCATTCGCGACAACTCAGTGCTTGTTTCAATACCTCTCCAGCAATCCATCCACTCACCATCAGCTCACCTTCAGTGTCTTGCTCGGTGAAGTTGCTTTCGTCAACATTTAGGTTAACATTCCATTGTCCAGTGCCACTCAGATTATCTTTCTTTTCCTTCAGGTACTTTGCCATATCATCCTTGAATCGTTTGATTGCATCATAGCCATCATCCTTCGCAAGTGGATTAGTCCCAGTTATTATTATCTTATCAGGCACAAACCTGTCTCTACCCAATTCCTTTTCCCACTTATTCTCAATGACATATTGGAGTGTAGAGGGTATGAGCAAATATCCACCTTTTGTCCTTTCATCTTCTAATGATTTAATTAGGAATTTCTTCGTATCAGGGATTGGAGAGCCAAATACAATCACACCCTGAGGTCGAGTATTTGCAAACTTATTCCACTCCGCACTGAAGCTACTGTCATCCGATTCCTTTTCAATTTGACTCTTCAATGCAAAAACACCGCACAGTTTGCGATCCATCCGTGTTGTCAATTCCACAGCAAGCTTATATTCATCATCACCATAAGAAACATCTTTCAAGTACATGAAACCCAGCCGATGTAACCGTAACTGAGTGATAGCATAACGGAGAAGAGCAAGCATCTCAGCAGCGGGTGATGCTGTCAGGAAGTACAGATTACGATTCCAACTGCGTACCTTACTGGATCCTGTGAAGGGTGAGAAACTAATCACATTCTTTTCTTTGAAATATTTCAAGAGACCTAGAGTATTTTGGTCACCCACAGGTCCCAGTATAATAGATATTTTATTGTTTTCGCCAAATGATGTTTCGTTATTCAGAAAGTCAGCATATTTAGAATCATCCATGGGTGGAACATATACCACTTCCACATTAGCACCTGACGGCGGGTTTCCGTTGGTAATGGATACGTTGAAGCCTGCAGTAATAGGATCATATATCTTTGCTGAAATCTTGTTACTGTATAACATGTTGTATACCTTCACCTGTATTTTATCATTTGCAAGTGATGATGCAGTCAGCACCTGTAGTAACAGAGAAAACACTACGTAAGTGAATGCACCATCTCTAACATACAATTCACGCATGAAGGTAACCATGATACTGGTAACTCAACGTAATCCAACGTGAAAACTACAAGACAAAAAGGGAATAATAACAAAGTATTGGTACAGGATTAAGAGACTGCATATGTACAGATATGTTGGATTGTGACACAATAAGAGTCCATATGATAATTGTATATAAGAGTGTAGGAAAGGGAACTATTATGATGGATAGCGTTATATAAGCCATAACAGTGAGAAAGTAATTCAACACACATTCCCCTATACACACATCATTCATGTATCCGATACAAAAACAGAAAACATCACTAGGTATAAGAGTAAATGTGTAAATAGAGCATTATAATATCATAGACTGGATGCCAGTAACAAAAACAAAGCACACTAGCAGTCACAGTTAACATTCAACTGGCAACAGCATGGGAGACATTGTTCAGTTTCATATTCCTTGGTTGTCTAAAGGTAAAATAGAAAGAATGGGTGTGAGGGAATATGAGGAAAGTTACAATAAGCATATGAAAACATGCAGGAAGCGATGCACAGGTATTAGATGTTGCCAGTATTTGTCTCCAACAATATGATGTCGATATTTCAACTATTTTTTCCATTGTCCCCGAGAGATGTGCCAAATAATGGTTCACGTGAATCAAATTTCTCCAAGGTGCCGTTAAACATATTAATATCTATTGTACTACAAGAGTATATCGAAACGTCGAATTTGTCAGTCGGTGACATACATAGGTATTCTGTTACTTCCATCGGTGCTTCAATTCGAACGGAAGGTAGTGGATGCTGCCGTCCTAACTGGCTAACATCGCAAATGCTATGAGATGGAGGACACGGCTTTCTTTCCGCGCATACTGCTGCAGCTGCGGCATTGCGTATATTGACACTCATTACTGGTCCAGCTCTTACTGCAATATGACGTATAACGAGCCGGAATGTTGCTTTATCCCACCTATTCTTCACACTTTTAGGTGGAGGGACACGCCAGCGTTCACAAATAGATGTGAGCATCCTCTGTCGCTGGGTAGCAGGGAGAGTACTAAAAACAGTGTCAAGGGACTGTGCAACATGCAACGAGGAACCACATAACTCATGTGTAGAAGAGCAAATATCGCTTACATCAGTAAATATTCCTTCACTTTCTTTGCCTTCCTCCTCAGCTTCACGGTCAAGGCGCAGAGCAGCAAAGGTACGGCCAGGTACAGCATTCAACTGGTACATTTCCACAGGCTTCGGCACACCACGTAGCGGCACATCACCCAAAGGCGTTACATTAATTTGCTCACGTTCCAAAGTACTTAGTGCATGATACGCCGCAAGGGTCATCAGCACCTGACCACCGTTACCAACACTCTCCGTGCGTGCTGCCATGTTGGATGTGCGTCCATAATAGTCGTAACCTTTCGTTACTTCATCATGACGAATATCACACAATCCAGTATGAATCCCCACACGTACACGCAACCCATTCCACAGTTGCCGATAAACCTCAGGGTCCAGGCTCGCAGTTGGTGGTGTGTAATCACTGTCATCTTCCGCACGCTTTCGTTCGAATTCACGGTAAGACTCATCAAGCTCAGTGGTCTTCCAGTCATGGTTTAGAAAATCACGTTGCAAGTCACATGCGAATGGTGCAGCAGCGAAG